>NC_061099.1:54968138-54980638 GCF_015104395.2 Macrobrachium nipponense | reverse complement strand
TTGATTTCCAGCTTTCATTCGGAATGAAAGGTAAGAGTCATAAATCGTTCAGGTAAGGAGGTAGCCAGACTGAATGCCCATATTGTATACTCGAAGTCGCTGTTCATCATTGGACTCTACTTGAGCCACGTAGTACAACTAGTGGCCTTGATAAATACGCGGATACTTCAAGTAAGCCTCTAATCGAATTTATAGGTTTAAATCAATCTTCTGTCTCAGTATTCACGGACTCTTGAGATATCTCGAACTTGAGTGGGAAGAAAACTTTTACTCATGAAGCCATGTATTTAACGCCAGCCCCTTAATATAGCTATGCTTCAAAACGAACAACTGAAAATTCATGTAACCTAAATGATAATATTCTGGAATATTTGCAAAATACGAGAGAGACAGAGAGAGAGAGAGAGAGAGAGAGAGAGAGAGAGAGAGAGAGAATCCTTAACGCCATTGCATCTAATCGTACTTCTTGGTTTCTCCGGGATAGCGGACTTGGTACAGAAAGTAATGCAGTCCTTCCAATGCCTCTCTTCCCAACCAGGAAATCTAGCTTTTGTCACAACCTGTTTTCTCAGTCATGTCAGGCGGGGAACGACTGACTGGATACTCTGTTCAGGATCCGTTGCTTTCAGACGCAACGGTGGTGTCTAGCAAGATCTAAGACTGTTTCGTTTCCTTAGTTTTTGTTATGACATTTCTTGATTAACTGGTCTCTTTTGAGTAGGGGTGTTCCAGGGCATGGGAAATCTGGACTTGCTCCGAAACAGTTGGTGGTTTTCACATTACCGTTAAACGAAAACAGGTAAAAAATGCGCCGAAGTATCTTCGGCGCAACGGAGTTTTCTGTGGAATGTATAATGATGTATAAAACCAACACCTGTGAGTCTATGACCGGCACCTCTCCAGTTGCCCACCAGATGCGGTAGAGTGAGAGTGCGTCCAATGGCTCCGTAAAACGCTGCCAGATGCATGATCCATGGCTAACTATAACCTTAAATAAAATAAAAACTACTGAGACCAGGGGGTTGCAATTTGGTATGTTTGATGATTGGAGGGTAGAAGTTCAAAATAACAATTTGCAGCCTTCTAGCCTCAGTAGTTTTTTTAATTTGATGGCGGGCGGACGGACAAAGCCATCACAATAGTTTTCTTTTGCAGAAAACTAAAAAGAATGATACCTTTTCAAGTTTATTATCCTTATTTAGAATGCATACTCATTCATCTCTTTAAAATAATCATCAAATGCTTCACTTGCAAAATAAAATGCTTGTGTGTTCGTAATGAAACGAAATCGGCAAACTTAGGATGTTAAAGTAATGTAGCTGAATATAGACAGTGCAAGAAAATAACAAAAGTATAGATGTATACAGAGACGTTTAACAATAAATAAAATAACAAAGCCGAAAGCAAAGGACGTGGAGCGAAATGACGTTACTGTGTCTGTTCCAAAGGGTGCTAGAGATTGTATATAATGCAATCCAGTCTTCATCGACTGAATGTCCTACAATGTTGCCTAAAGCTTTATCTGAAAGTTCATGTTTGAGTACTTTGAGCCTTGACTTTCACTTCCTGTTAGACAGAGTGTAAACGTAAGGTGTCCTGTGCTTCATACGCAATACAATATATATAGATAATATCTATATATATATATATATATATATAATATATATAATATATACATATACATCGAGCTACAAATGTCCTTTAATAACCAATTCGCTCTATCTCGGAATTAATACATATTCATGTAATTATGTTGACCGAAGTGGAATATTTTAGTTGATAATAATTTCGTCTTCTCGTGGGTTTCAACCAGCGCCCACGAGAGAACGAAATTACTGTCAACTAAAAATTCTCCTTCGGTTAACATATGAAAATATATAAATTCCGAAGTAGAGCGAATGGGATGTTAATGAATCACGGTGAGGTAATAAAAATTCATATACTATATATATATATATATATATATATATATATATATATATATATATATGTATATACAGATATATATCACGTGCACTGTCAGCAAGTACTATGCACGCTTCAAATTTGTTGTCAGCCGGTATTGCATGCAGGAGGTAACGCCCTAACTAGTTACATCCAGGGTTGCCTTGACAATGGATATGAGTTCACACTTGCTGAACTCGGCTTAGACGTTCATTATGATTGGTTAACCATAAGGTTGAACAAGACTGTATTTAAATTTTGCGAATTTATAGTTAGAATCCATGTACTTTATCTCCGCATGTTTGTGTATGTTTTAGGTTTTTATTTATTCATTTTATTTATGAATTTTTTTTCTTTTTTTGGTAACCAACGCTCGAGAAATATTGTTGAGGAGGCTTTCATGGAGCGGTTGGTATCCTTAAAAATGAGGTGTAGAACAGCAAGTATTACATTCTATGAAGCGCTAGGCTGAATTCTCAAAAACAAACCTCTATTTCTTCATGATTCCCTTTGCATTAGCGACACTCTACATGATGATTATGAAGAATTGCCACCACTTTTTCCAACAATACTAATTCTGATTTAAATGATAAATCTTAGACTACTTTCAGTTGATGTATTCCTGTGTCATCCTTTGTTCCGCTGGTATAGTGGTTAGCGTTGTGGTACACCACTCCGATGTCGTAAGCTCGCGTCTCCTCCAGAGTGATGAAACATCCCTGGCTCTGTTTCAGGATCAGTTGCTGCTGCAGTGTGGGGCGTCTGCGATGGGAGGTTGAAACCAACATTCTTTGGAAGCTTGAATTTCAAGTCAATGGCGCCTGTGCGCCTGTTCCATGTGAATAGGTTTCATCAACTGAATATATTATCATAATAATTAAAATAATTGGTTCCTATAGACAACCGCTGGTCGGCGCTTCAATGCATATGACTTTAGTATATGCATGGTACTAATTTCCCACGTCGTCGACAGTAATCTGTTGAGGAGCCACGAAATCACGCAGCCTAGTGCCAGTGCCTGACGTTTTTCAGTGCCTCTTCTGTCAAGCTTCAAGATTGGTTAAGGGATAATCCGGCGACTATTCACATTCGTAAAATGAAGTGACTTTCATGAAGTTTTCAAAGAATGATCTCCAGACTTAATTTTCTGACATTTTTTCAACTACTGGTTATTCATACATATGTTTTTGGGGGTTGGTGGCTGGGGGGGGGGGGGGACTTTTATTCATCCATCAACTTTATCGTTATTTGCATCAGAATCGTACTATATTTCGCTTGGCCACGTACTCTCTCACATGTGGACGTTATAGTCTTTAATAACTTTATACGATTGGTTCTCTCCTTTCTTTTCGCGAACCTCTTTCACGATACGTCCTTGCTTGTATGTACTATTTTCTCGCGAATGATTGTGCACTTTTTAAAATAATCTTCCCGTCCATATCAACATAGTTCTGAGAATCGCATTGACTCTTGATCCTTCATCTCTATCCTCTTATCGTAACAGCTCTGATCTCTGAAGGAGGTCAAGCGAATGCGATACAACTGAACGCTTTCAAAATTAATCTCTACCTCTCTGTGATATTATTTCATTTGACTCAATACTTCTGTCAGTATTTCAGGCAAAAATATACACAGTAACTTGTCTTGATGAACTTACATGACCATTTATTATGGTAAGTATCAGAAAGTATCTCAGCAGATGGTGTGTTTAGGCATAACTGTTCGGAACTCTCTTTATCCTTGCAAGCTACACTTTTCCTGCTTTACTTTACAAGCACATTTAATCTTATCAGCGACGCATTTTGTATCTCAGAAGCTGATTTGCCCTTGGTGCAACAGAAGGCAGCTTCTTTAACTATGTTACAAGACACGGAACACTAAAAAAGAGAAGAAGAATTGCTTCAAATGTTGCTCTTGGGATTGACAGTGTTTTGCTGCCGATATGCCAACTTTCTCCAGTGAGGTTATTGTAAACACCAACTAAAACCGTTTTAAATTTCGCTCCTGAAGTATAGAAGTGCTTACAGTCTTCTAGTCCTAAGAAGTTACTCTGTTTAACTCGTGTTTTTCATCACCAGGGAGAACGAAAGAATATGCATCATATTCCTCTGTTATTTCAAGCTACATCTTTCCATACCCTACCGACGTACACGAAATAAAACATAAGAGTAAGCTAACGCCAGAAATGAATAGGCTAATAAAGGAAATGTAAGTAAACATTTAACTAAAGCTAATGATTATATTCTCGAACATCATATCTAATGATTTCCCTCATGATTTCCCAATAGGCAGACTGGTGAGTGGTACCCAGTTACTATGGCTGTCTTGCCCTCCAAACTATCTTATGAGGCGAGTCATTGAACACTGTAAAAGGTTCCTCGTGCTCCTCCTGTGCAGATGTTCATTCGCGCGTTTCCAATTACATATATCCTGAATAACCTATCGTTATAAAGAAGTTTAATCAAACTAATAAGAAACATTTTAGAGCCACAGGAGTGGCCCCGAAGTTGTACTCTCACAAAAGAAGTAAAATTAGGAACAAGGTAAAGTTATTCAGGGTTTTGTGCAAGATATACCGAGATCTCTTCTGTCTAGAAAAGCGTCATGTTTATAATCGCAATATACTTACGAAAATAACAGTAGAAAGATAAGAGGAAGTTTAAGAAGAATTGGACCTGTATTTATTTATTTTTTTTTTTTTCCTTTAAGAGAAAAATGGGCACAACATAAATTTGTCGCTGTTGGTGCTTGGTATCCGATAACAACACTAGTGGTATTAGTACGTTGTTGTTGTTACCACCACTACCTCATAGGAATAATAACTGGGCACTGCCATGACCTTTGACCTCACTAGAATGGTTCACGCCCACCACGAAAAGTAGATAGGAGTGTAGAGGAAATTGTCACTAAACGACAAATTGGACTGAACACCCAAGAGTCGCTGCATCGCGCTTATCTCTTACGCAAAGCGAAGGCAGAAGATAATAATTTAATCTTTAAAATTCTTTTTCGGTTAGACTTGCTTCCATCATGTTCTCCATTTGGGGTTCTGTAACTTTCATGAAGATTCCACTCCTTCATTAAGGTCAGAATTCACGAGACCTCAGTGAGATAGAAGAGAACCCGTCGCCAGGCTGAGGTAGGAGCTAATAATCCGGAAGTAATGGAAGGGGCAAAGGGAGAAAGAAGAAGAAGAAAAAAAAAACCTTCCCGTTCTTGTTGGCTAAGTAAAGCCGCTAAATATTTTGCATCAAGTGTTACCTTTGATTCGTCAGTCAGAGGATAAAATCGATTTTAACTGCTCGATTGTTTTCCTCCATTTAAGAACGCAATCCCCAGCCACTAACCCCCCCCCCCCCCCCTGCCCGGTCCCCTTCTCCCAACCCCTTTTTTTCAAATCGCTAAGTTCGGCAACATTTTTGCTAAAACCAATTTTACAAATCGAGATTAAATGTACTTCAAGCATTTTACCCAAACTCTGAATAAAAATGGAAATGTAATCAACTAAATAAATGAATAAATGCGTACACACTAACGATAAACAAATCAATTTCGTATTGCATAAATAAATAATAAAGATGTATTTGCACTGATAAATGAATAAATCAATCAGTCGAGCGCAGACAAGACAAAACCGTCAGAAACTGAAGCCAGTTCTGGGAACCATGAAGCAGAAATGGATTCCATGGGCGGCGGCGTCCGGCTGACGGGGCCAAGTTGAGAATGAATCTGCCGAAACCGCCGAATCTCGCAGTTTGCGAGAACGTTGTTGTGGCAGATGCGATTTCCTCGTTGTATCACAAGGCTTGAGATAATTGCATCTAAGAGTCCCAGGATAATTGTCTCTCGGCCACAGTCGAAGATGGCGGTGTTCTAGTTCATCCTAAAGTTGACGATGGTGTTCCTCCTATAGTTCGAGATGATTGCATTTCATAACCGGGAAAGCTGCGTCTTTGATTAATGATGATAAGTTCGTAAAGAAAACAGCATTTTCTAACTGAGTCAAGAGAAGCGTATCAACGCGTCAATATAATCATTACAATCAGTACTAACTTTAATCATATCCTGTGCCACTCAGCAACTGCATCTCTCAGTTAGGATTTATCATAAAGCCAGGATGGATGGACTTTTTTTTTAGTCGAACTAAATCATATCGCAGAGTCTACCCCGTGGCTGGGATAATTGCAACCAATTCCCTGATAATTAAACAGAGTACAGCAGTCAAGGACGATCACAACACAGAGAGAGAGAGAGAGAGAGAGAGAGAGAGAGAGAGAGAGAGAGAGAGAGAGTACTGCTTCTTATAGTATATATATGAGATCTGACTAATATTTTCACTTTTTCAGGGTCAATTACAGTCGCTTGCGTAGGTAGAGAGGAAGACATCGGCTCCTTTCCCTTCGAAAGAGCTGAGAAAGTGCTGCCAACAAACCATTCCATATCCAACCAATTGCCGCCCACTTAGCCTCTCTTAACGAGCAGTAAGGCACGCCTTCGAGGAACATATGAAGTCGTGTCCTTTCAGAGAAGGCAGGATGTCTTGACACTCTATTTCTCGCTTGTTTTCAACCACTTGCTGTGAGAGGTTCAGTGCTCTGAGACGGAACTCTTAATTGTACTCACAGATAAATGTAGGTACTACTGAGTGCTTTTAACATTAGCGTTATTGTTCTGAGACATGCGCTGATTGTTTCTTCCGAACATTTATCTCAAGTAGAAGCAAGATGTGTGAAATGACAGATAAAAGAGCATAACGGAATTTGGAAGTAAAAAAAAATAATAAAAATAAAAGCAATGGCTTACAACGCTGGGTTTAAGCTGCCTTTTTGCTTATTGCATTTAAAGTGAAACGCATTAATGTTATTCTTTCATTCAAGTTAAAAAAAAAAAAACTAGTACTTACGCTGAATAATGATTCACTAACAGATGTTGAAACAAGGAAGGTCGACTGATAAATGCACCAACGCGAACATACAAAGAAAGATATAAATAACGAATTTGGCAACCCACAGTAGCTAGGTTCATTGCTTGCGGATTACGCCTGATTGACCTACAATTCTTATATGACATGGCTTTCTCCGTTGTTCAAAGCAATAGGTTTATTGAAACAGGAATTTCTGGTGCTACGATTCGTTCTTCATATGATCGCCATACGTTAAATAGCAAAATTTGCAATTGACGTATTCGGTCAATCCCTGTCGCTTTTTTTGTGCACTTAACGACCTCTGCGCATGAAAAAATGCCAGCTTCCAAGTACTTGTGTGCCTTTACATAATGCGAGTCAGTTTCTATCTCTCTCTCTCTCTCTCTCTCTCTCTCTCTCTCTCTCTCTGCCATTATGCAGCGTCGGGTAGCACTGGCAGCTATCTTTCTTTTGACTCCCAATGGAAATCCTCGCTCATTCCTTCAATAACTTGAAGAGTGAATGTAACACTTGATAAAACGGCGAGAGAAGAGAATATGTCACAAACTCACAATCCCAACCCTGTAACCAAAGTTTTATATGGGTGTGTGTGTGTGTGTATGCATTTATATAATTACTTCTGTTGATATCTCATATAAAGTTAAAAACATAATTCGGAAAAAGAATAATGCCTGCGCTGGCATGAATCATATATCAGCTGCATGGGCTTATTCGGTGGAGTACCAAACCTAAGATATACGAATGTATATCTTCCGCAGAGAATAAGTGAAAAGCATAGAGCACGTTGAGTCCAATCAATCAGGTGTAGTAAGAGAACTCGGCCTTCAGGTGGAGGTGGTTTTGTTGGGAATGAGTGAGCGACGGAGCTCGGAGCACGCACCGAAATCTAGAACTGGTGACAAACACTAACAGGTTTAAGCCAGTTACTGCTCGTTGGAGAGAGAGAGAGAGAGAGAGAGAGAGAGAGAGAGAGAGAGAGAGAGAGAGAGAGTCTGAATGATCAAGAAATATATTAATGTACAAAAACCATGAGAAAAAGAAGCTGAGATATAAAACTGAAAACCGAGATGAAAATCAAGGGACAAAACATGAAAAAACACAGAGAGAGAGAGAGAGAGAGAGAGAGAGAGAGAGAGAGAGATAATGGATGTTTGGAAACACTAACTATAATCGTATGGTTGTACTACTGCGTGACAAAAAGAGAGAGAGAGAAAAAAAAAATTAAATTAGACGGAGTGACAGGAAAGCTCCTCTCGCTGTTCGATAGCGAGATTATGGTAGTCATAACCAAGGCCTAGAGAATACACAAGTATTCTCTAGGCCTTGGTCATAACATATCATGAAATTACTGAGAGACTCACGTGTTTGTTTCTAATGATTATGAAATCTGACTGTGCAACATGACTGTCCTATAATCAGTTAAATGCAAAAGAATCACCTTATAATCAGTTAAATGCATTTACTCAAATCAGCCCCTTGAACTAAGATGGCATAGATTATTTATCTGATTTGATGATAAGGTTTAGACCAGGAGGCCAACTGCTGGGACAGGTTCGGTCATTCAAACTATTGAGATGGCTTTGTCTGTCCGTCCGCACTTTTTCCGTCCGCCCTCAGATCTTAAAGACTACTGAGGCTAGAGGGCTGCAAATTGATATGTTGATCATCCACCCTCCAGTCATCAATCATACGAAATTGCACCCAGCCCTCTAGCTCCAGTAGTTTTGATTTGATATAAGGTTAATATAATCCATGATCGTGCGTCTGGCGCCGTTATTGGTGCCAATAACACAGGCCACCATCGGGCCGTAGCTGAAAGTTTCATGACACAAGGTTGAGAGTTTCATGGGCCGTGGCTGAGAGTTTCATACAGCATTATACGCTGTACAGAAAATCCGATTTCAGCGCATTTTCTCAATTTTTTTTCCTTTGGGTCATCAAGGAGCGTTCAATGTTTTCTTTACAAGAGAATTAATAAAATAGATAAACGTACAAACAAATAAACTTCAGACACATTATCTCGCATCCAGAAACACAAGGTGTCATACACTATAAAGCAGAATTCTTTGCAAAAACTCAGGCCTATCAATAACCGTAGAATTGAATTGAATATGAAATTTAGGCCAAAGGCCGAGCAATGGGACCTATGATGCCATTCGGCGCTGAAATGGAAACTAAGAGTAAAAGGGTTGATAGGTGTAACAGGAAGAAAACCTCGCTGCACTATGAATCAATTGTTAGGAGACGATGGGAAGTGAGAGGGAAGAGAGAGAACACGAAAGGTGGTACAGTAAAAGGAACGAAAGGGGTTGCAACTAGGGACCGAAGGCACGCTGCATAGAGCCTTTTAAGTAATGCTGACGGCACTCACCCCCTACGGTAGGGGCTACCGTGGAATTGAAAGGGACAAGTAGCTTCTAATTCACTCCCAGAGGGACAGCGGTGACAGGAGAGCCACGAATGGCTCTCGATCACTACTTTTCGAAAACAGGATGGCATATTTTTTTTTTTGTGGCCAGGCTCATTAAAAGTTTCTTATGTTATTATTATTATTATTAATATTAGTGAGGCGACACTATCTGAAGGCAGTGGCATTGAAAATGATAACGGTTTCCACGCCATTTAATTTATATAGACTTCCCTTTCGTCTTACATAAATACTGACGAAAAAATATTATTATTATTATTATTATTATTATTATTATTATTATATAAAAGGGTTTAACAACAAAAGGGTCATTTTCATTCTTGGGATTCGACCAATATAAATTTTCTTACCTGAAACATGGGAAAGATAAAGGCTGAAATGCAAAAAAGCAGAGGGCAGCAAATAAACCTTTAAGAATCGTCTACAATGAACTCAGAGCGGCATAATGTTAAGCACGAATTCACATAAGGTTTGTAGATATTAAAGACCTGGGAACAAAGGTACTGACAGAAGAGAGAGAGAGAGAGAGAGAGAGAGAGAGAGAGAGAGAGAGAGAGAGAGAGAGAGAAAGGTGTCATAGACTGTTATACCAAGATTAGTGAAAATTCTTGAACATGAATGGGTGGAGATATGCAGAAGTAGAGGTAATCGGTATTTGTATTGCGAAGTACAATGTGAACAGGGTTCAGCAACGTCAGGAGGGAAAGATAATAATAAGCCTAACTGCTTTGTCGTATCAGTCTGGAATTTGTGCTAGGTATGAAATGACCTGTCCTGGAATATGAGGATTCTAGAGAGCCACGAGAGTTTCTACTCTTCCAGAATCGGTTGAGGAGGGATTTGTCTTATCGTGCAGTCAACATAGAATTTCTTTACAAATCTCACTTCCATTTAGGGGAGAGTAATGTATTAGTTAGGGATAGTGAAGACAGCTGCAGAATAGTGAAAACATGTGGAAGTGTTTGCGAGAGCAGAGAATTCAGAGTAAACAGAGCTAGAGTCAAGTTAAAACGGTCAATGGGAACCAAAAACAAGGACCAGTGAAGTTTGATATGGATGGCGAGAGAATGGAAGTAGATTCTTAAAGGTGACAGGGGCAAGATGCTTTGAATGATGGCAGGATGAGAGGAGAGGTGCACCGAGTAGGTAAATCCAAGAAGACTGAAGTGAAAACTGCACTGCAGGTTGGAGGCTGCCCTGCCGTTGGACTGTGGATACTGGACTGACGACAGACGGACTTTGACTTGACTCCCCATCTCCTGAGGAGGGCCTCCATCTCCTCGCTTGCTAAGTTCGTACCTCCATCAGTCGATATTTGTTCTGGGGCTCCGCAACGTGAAAAATAGGATCGAAGGTGATTGCTTGTTTTGTTGGACGTGGCACCACAGGTTGGAGGTTTGACTTACTGCTGTGGAACCAACTGTGTAGGTGTCTCAAACGACTGGAGTCGTAGAAATTATCTGTATGTGGTTGCTTCAGTCACGAGTGAATGAGGCAGAGACCGTTTTCTTTTTTCTCTGAAACCAATCCCTATAATAGAATAATAGGCAGAAAAGCAAATCGAAAGCGGTCAGGGCTTACACGAAGTCTCTTATTTTTAACATGTATTACATATATATATATATATATATATATATATATATATATACATATTTATATATATAACATATATATATACATATATATATCATATATATATATATATATATATACATATTTATATATATACACACATATAAATAACATATATATATATATATATATATGTATATATATATGTATATATATTATATATTGTGACAAAGTGTCAAGTATCTGGTTACTGCACTTGTCAAACATTAATTGTTACCTCACAACAGCCAGACACCTGAACCTTCATCACAGGTACTAAACGACTGAATACTCTAACGGCAACAGTGATCCCTTAAACAACTTACCAGTATTGCAGAAAATCAGACTAAGTTCATCAAAACAGGTGTGAGGTAAGCTTATGTGTAATTAAATTAATTAAAGGGCATCACTCCATCAACAACTTTAAAAGTCTAAGTACTTCCCTGTTTCTAACTCACTTCAAGTAAATTGAAGGAAAACAGCTCAATACCACTCTATGTTTCTACCTAAGCTAAATATAATCATATATAATTATACTGGTGAAAAAGGAAACACTTATTTAAAAAAAAAACACTAAATAATACTAAATAACTCTAAGAAATATTAAATCTGAATTTTAAAAGTTACGAGTGACCAATTTACGTTCTTTAATGTGAACTCAAAAGTGTCGTGCGAGAGAGAGAGAGGGGAGAGGGAGGGGAGATCTAAACGCCAGGAATTCAAAGTCTATAATAAATGCTTTCGCTCTCTCCTTGTATGGGCAACTCAAGAGACTGATGGGCTCAAAACGTTTTGGGCATGTGAAAGATGGTGCAATCCTTCTAGAAGCTTCTAATATGACGTAACTTTACAGAAAAATCGTGAAATCTCCACGTACTATTCAGTAAAGGCGTACGAGTATGAAACCAGTCATGTACATTGCATGCTCTACAAAGACGAGTACTCGACGAAACAGACTCGAGCAAGCAAGTATGATTGACATGTTATGAAAACAACACGGAGACCACAAGCTCCCTTAATCTTGAGGCGATGATAAGTATTGGAACGGACAAAGTTAACCTCTCTCTTTTTCCATTCTACGTTATACATTCTTTTACATTATGTTATGCAAAATCTGAACATACATTTTAGACATCATATAACTCTAAACGAAATAAGGAATCTGTAAATGTTGCAAAACTCTTGTATATAACATTTCATACAGCCAAAGAGTAGATATATGCGTTATTAAAGTAGCAGCATATAATAATATATATACACGCGCATCACAATTTTTGCATGTAGCTAAGTCCTATTTGAGTACGTGCAACTGCACAACCTTGTCTAAACGGGAAAGTTTTTTTTTTCTCTCTCTCTCTCTGACCAGCATTAAAGTTGCGGCGTCAATCATTGAATAACTTGCGACAACACCTCAGGATGTGTCATAATACGCAACCTGTCTCATCACAGATAAGAGAATTGGAGAGAAAGCGAGTCACCGCGAACGTCCTTCAAAAATGAAAACCTCAGAGATATACGAAGAAACAGGGGTGTTTGTAGGGATAACTAGTGACGTACGGGTAATACCTAATCAGAACTGAAAATAGAATAATG
>NC_061099.1:54945638-54965638 GCF_015104395.2 Macrobrachium nipponense | reverse complement strand
ATATATATATAATATATATATATATGTATATATATATTATAGATAATGTATATATATATATAATAATATAATATATAGTATATCGTTATAACACTTTACATTATATACACTATACTCGAGCATAAAAATGTAATTCCCATTGAGAATAAACAACAGGACAAACGTATATTTTATACAGAAAGTCACAGAGAGAGAGAGAGAGAGAGAGAGAGAGAGAGAGAGAGAGAGAGAGAGGAGAGGAGAGAGGACTATAAGGCGAGAGAGATGAGAGAGAAGAGAGAGAGAGAGTTATATAGACTATAACAGGGGGACGTGAAATAAACGAGTAGCCGAAACACTGTTTCAGTCACTACATAAAAACGTAAAAATTATGCAAAGGAAAAAAGGGCAGGATCAACTTTAAAGCAAAAATGATGCTATTTCCATGCATCCAGACGGCCTGGTTCTGTTGCATTTCCTAGAACTGAAGCCATATCATTCGAAGTCTGTTAGTTGGAAGTGAGAGAGAGAGAGAGAGAGAGAGAGAGAGAGAGAGAGAGAGAGAGAGAGAGAGAGAGAGAGAGAGAGAATTTCAGAGGTAAAAAAACCGAGTGATCATTGATGTTTGCATAAAGGATTCTTTTTGCAGGTAGAGGCAACTCATCGAAAAACAAAGGATAAGAGAGACGTATATTTTCAGAAGACGATCTTTAAATCTCTCGGAGGTAATGACACATGTGGAAGAGTCCATAACAAAGGAGCACGTTTTAGTTTAAGAAAACGGGATTCGTATCTCAGAAGATTTGATTTAGTCTTGTGAAAATATGAATTGCTTTCCTGCAGCAGCTACGGGCTGAAAATGATTATAGAAAACGAGAAATAAAAGGAAAATTCCATTTACAGATTTCGCAGTAAAGAAACATATCAAAGAGATCTCCATAAATGTTTAACGGGAATCCAAAAACAATAGATGACTGATAAACATTCCTAGAAATATCAATCGGGATGAAACAAAAAAGTTAAATGACCAATGTTAGATGAAAACGTCAATTTCGTGGACACAGCTAATGAGTATAGCCTACCAAGCTCACGCAGAAAATAGCACAAAATCAATAGATCACTGCAAGATTGTATTTCATTCTACTTACTGTATTCAGTGAAGGCTTTTAAAAGGGAAGTTAACGGCCTCCTACGCATGCTTAATAATAATAATAATAATAATAATAATAATAATAATAATAATAATAATAATAATAATAATAATGAAAGTTTGTTGAAATAATCAGAATGAAAAAAAATCTGCTACAGAGAAGTAAGTCTAGGAAGCTTAAACAAAAACGCAAATCAATAAAAAAAAAAAAAAAAACAGAGGACAGTCACGATAAAAATATTTAGTTTCCGAAACAAATAAACATTAAGGGGCATTGTATACAAAAAAAAAAAAAAAAAAAAAGAGCTTACAGAATACTCTCTGCTGAAAATAAGCTCCACAAAGCAAAGCATCAAAAGATGTTGAAATATTGATTTCATCAGAGTGTTTAGTTTCAAGAGTACTCAAGGCAAACTATACAGAAACAAAAAATGCAAGACAATACTGATAAGTTGTTCTTGTGATAAACTAACAAAGTTACGAAAGTTGCAGAATTGAATTTTTAGTGAAGCTATTCAAATTATGACGTGACAGAGTCGGGTAATGAGAAATAAATGAGGGCAAAATATTTTCAGTGAAAAACTGAACGAAGTGTCAGAGCAAAAGACACCGAGACGAACTTAGCAAAATACGTACGTGTTTTAAAAATGTCAATGAAACTTCGCTTTTGCAAGCAAGGAGGAATTTTTAGTCCGAAAGTTAAAACTAGTCAAGTCATTGATCTATATAAACAAAATAATAAATAGTCAAAAGTTTCATTCCCTCAAAAAAGGGGAAACTTACCTAAAAAGAGTAGAAGATAGGAAAAGATCCAAATTTTTAAGAATGTATGTTAGTTAACCTAAGTTCATCGGAGGGAGGAGTAATCGAGTGTCTTATAAAAGAATTAGTTCTAGCTATTTCATCTGTTTATTCTATACAAATTGGCGCTTCATCAAACATTTCAACCTCCATAATAATGACTACTTATTTACAATATCCTAAAGACAAAAATCTTAAATTTAGTCACTTAGTCTGTTGGGCTTTGCTTTGTACATGAAAGAGGTAGAGCAATACTGCAGGCAACGAAGTCTCTCAGTGACATCCATCCTTCATGAATGTCAAGATGAGACTGGCCACAGCTGGCCCCTGATCCTCTTGGAGGAAGTGCCCGGCCTCGCTGATGGTGGAGGTGCAGGCGTAGGGGAAGAGGTTTTCGAAGAGCTTCCGTCCGGGCACCGTGAAGACCTCCCTGTCGCTATAGGCTATCAAAACGGGACCCTCCCACTCCTTCAAGGCGGCAGCCACGCGCTGATTTTCTACCGCCACCGGATCGTCTGTTGACAATGGAATGATCAGGGGCCACTTGGCCGGTCCTGCTTTGTACAGAGCTGACGGGAACGGGGCTTCGTACCCTTTGTGGACGGCAGATTTCGGGGCATCCGATGCCACGGTAAACACAGTCTTAACGGGTACGTGGCGCCCTAAAACGCTCGTTACTGTCCTCCAAGACAGGTATGGAATATGCTGGAGGATGTTGGAAGTGGATGAGAGGATGTCGCCCTGAGGCAGCCATGTGTTCAGCAGTGCCAGCCGGCGGTAGCGCCAAGGGTCGCGCGCAACGGCGCCCAAGCCCGTGGGTCCCCCGAGGTCTTGCGCGACCAACGTCACTCCCTGAAAGATCACACACAAAATGGAATAAATAAGGGTCTTGCTTTGCCATGGCATGGCTGCTTATATGTAGTTCATGAAATAATATAAATCTATGTATAATGAAAGATGTAAGAAAAATAATAACTAAACAAATGAACATAAACAAATTGTTTCCCAGGCCTTGGGAATAGCGTGGCTGTACAAAGCTACCGTATCCACAGTAACTCATAATTTGCCAGAGGCTGTTGTTCACTAAGGGCTGGGCCGGCTTTTCACACACCTCACCTACTACTTCCAAAGCAACGAGGCACAGTTTTCTTGCGCTTTATTAACAACAACATAGGTTGTCAACACAAAATGAATGGTTCACGGCGCACCGACCATCGGAAAAATGATAAAAAAAAAAAGTTAGGGTACGCTTGGTAGAAGTTATATTATCATTTTATACAAAACATTGTTATGTAATAGCGTGTAACATACACCTGAATTTTTAATCAAACGATCCTGCGTACTTTGAAGAAGAGAAGCAGTTATATCTCGAAAGTTAACAGACAGGAAAAATTATACGCTTTCTCTTCCCCCATCCTCTCTCTCTCTCTCTCTCTCTCTCTCTCTCTCTCTCTCTTAAGTGTCCTCTCGGGGAGTTTAATCAAAACCCTTCTGCCTCCTTTAACTACCCTATTCTTACAGCTAATCAAGACCCACTTCCACTCTAATAAAAGATTCTGTCTCTTTCTCCTTCATACACATACCACTTCGGACGTTGCCCTTGAGAACGGGATGATCCTAATTCCAATATTCTTGCCCCCATGCAAAGCCATTCATGCTCTGGCAAGATTGTGAACTCAAGAATCTAATCTTTAATTCATTCGACACCCACTCAGAAATCCTATATCTTTTCCCAAGCTCTTCAACAACACAATATGTCTGTGTGCTTTTCGGCAACACTGAGCTGCAAGAACAGAAACATTACTTCTACCAATGAAGTTTGAAAGATGTTTTCATCCGTGTTTGCGTATGTGTGTATATGTGTGTGTATGTCTGTTTTAGCACGATATCTTAGGAGCAGGCGAAAGGATCTTGGTGAATATAAGTAAACAAACTTCACCAGGTGACCTTGCGGGGAAATTGGTTCAGCACTGACGTTTCTATCGTCGTGTGACACATGTTACTTATCATTACAGACACTGATTTTTAGTGGTTCAAATGTTTCATGGCTTTCAACTTGATTGAAATATCCTTTCATTGACTCATGTGATTATGAGTTTTCTTTGAATAACATAATTGTTAACTTCCTGATATCTAAGTTAACCAAGTCTGAATATTAGAAGTAATACTAATCACTTTCCCGATAATTTTATCACTCTCCTATAAATAGCTAGAACTAACAGGAAATGTGAACCAACGCTGCGCTTTTAATACTTCAGAGGGTTTGATATGGCTAAAAAACCATTGGCCGTGATCAAACTTCATGCTTAGCTTAGTCTGCTTTTACAGTGGTAGGCATTACAAGGCTTGGTCGAGTTTTCATCTCAACCGAGCCCTTTTGATTCTGGTATGGCTGGTTCCGAAATAGTCGTTAGTCTAACCCACAGTCTGAACTGATAAATTTGGACCGACCTGAGGCTTTTTCCAAATAGTTGTATTCCTGACCTTCAGGAATAAAGTCTGAAACAAAGACTGGCTGGTGTCTAGGCTGTTTTAGGGTCTGTTGCAATAAATGGGAAATATGTGATAAACATTTTGATTTTCTGCTGAAGCACTTATTGTTAGAAAGGGAATTGCTGGCTACGGCAACAAAACTGAATTATTTCTGGAGAGTGCAAAACGAGTTAACTCAATGTGCTTCGATGACAGACTGACAGACTAGTGGTTTTGTCCGTCCTCATGTGGCGTTTCCCGCGCACGTTAGTTTACCTTGAGGGACCCCACCGCCCCTAGTCTGATTTGATGGAAAACCCTCAGATCAGTGGGAGCCTAGAATGTCGGTTCATTGACAGGAATCTGTACAGCACTCAGGTTGAAAGCTGCACAATGCGAACAGGTTCAACTTCGGATTATCAGAAAGACAGATCCGTCTCCAAGTTAAAGAATACAGGATTCATAAATGCTACACTAAACATTATTACTTTACTCTCTGGCCTCCTCTCACAAAATATGTCATAATAAACTCTTGATCCACACACACACACACCCTCCTCCTTATGTGAACCCACAATTGCTTTTTTCTGAATTAAAATCCGACCACTTACCTTCCCTAGTATATTTAATCATGTTATGCCCCTCAAATTATTTTGGTCACCTCTGTTGTCTTTACGATGATTCTTTTAATAATCCATTTACTTCATGCTTTTCCTCAGCTAGGAAATCTTTGCACAATAAGGTCCATCCCTGAATCTCATTTTGACCATCAAACCAGTGCATTTCAAAATTATGTTAAACGCGTTAATGTGAAATCTGTAACTACGTTTTTCTCTATGGAAAACTTCTTTTTCGTTTTTCATAATCTTACAAGCTTATGTCATTTTTACTTGATGTTGTATTCTTCTTTGTAGGCCATATACTTGCAAGAACAAGAGATTACTGCATACTTTGCATATTTTGTATTATATCTCTTTTTGGACAAATTTGTACAAATAGTTGTATATCTTGTCAATAAAATAACTAACTTACTAGTAAGAACGACCGAAAGTGCAAGAGATCCGGAAATACGAAGGATGAGTAAAGCAGCTATAGTGCAGGAGGACATGCGAGCGGGAGTTTTTTTAATGGTCCTATCATGTGGAGGGATTGGAGTGCGGGAGAGTGATGGAAAGAGTGATGAAAAGAGTGTAATTTCGAAGTTTATGGATTAAGGCCGAGAGGACAACTTAGAGACGGCTGGATAGGTGGGACGGATGAGATCATAGGACTTAGGTTCCTTCGATGTTCTAGAAGCGAGAAAGTGCGTCCTGATAGAAGTGAAACGCTGCTGATGAGTGGTGAAAGGTTGAATGTACCAGAAACAACTGCCTTGATTTTCGCTTGAGCCACCCCCTTACCAAGAGAGGCAGCTTATTCTTGATATAATAATAATATAATAATAATAATAATAATAATAATAATAATAATAATAATAATAATAATAATAATAATAACCTTGCCAAAGGTCATGAACTATGAGTACGTTATATGAATCTTTTTAGAATTTATGATAATTTTGCTAACAAAACGCGTGGCAAAACATGAAAACAAGAGAATTTATCTCATCAACCAAGATCAAAACTTTTTCAAGAGAGAGAGAGAGAGAGAGAGAGAGAGAGAGAGAGAGAGAGAGAGATAATAAACCCTACGCTTCAGTTAAAAACAATTTCGGGCGTTGGAGAATATGACACCAACGCAGCAATTTATCAATAGAAACGACTTTCAGTATTTGCACTTCGTTACGGATCTTTATTGCCTGAGAGGGTTTTGATCGAAAGGAAGTACCGCTAAATGTTTTCCTTGTTTGTCCATTCCTTCATTCGCGACGTTTTCATCCCGATTTGGAGAGAGTCTTTCACATTACGAAAGGATGGACATTCTTCGTCTCTTTGTCCTCTTCCGGTGAAATGATAATCATCATAATTAGGATAATAGCAACAATCAATTTAAGTTGCTGACTATAATCAGGTGTTTCATTTGTTGGCAGTTCAAGTCCTTAAGAAAGCGGTTAAGTTACCAATAACGCTTATGATAAAAAAAAAATTCACGCTATTAAGGCACGTTTAAAAAAGCTGCATAATATTTGTATTTTGTTTATAAATATCAAGAATCATCAACATATCTCTTGATGCATATTCAACATTCACACGATAATTAATGCAGCCAGATTTTTTTTAGTACCAGAGGCATTTTTTGAAACGCATCAGAGCATCAGAGCATAGGCCAATGTTGCTTATTTTTCCCCTTTCCCTTCCTCACGAGTATTTTACCTAGTATTTAGTTGAGCATACGTATACACATGGCCAATACAGTAGAGGTCAGACGGAGAAGAGATTATCGGTGACTCACCTTCCAGAGTGGGCCACAATTCACCCCACGCCGACACAACATTCCCACCTGACCCTTTTAAGTGACCCGTGGCCGACAACCACAACTTAGGGTCTTTCTGGAGATGTGGCCCACGAAATTTGTCTCGGCCGTTTCTCTCCGACTGACCTGTACCAACGCCATCTTGAATTGACAAAGTTAATTCAAGATGGCGTTGCCTGTACTGTATTGGCCTTGTTTATACCTAACGTATTCTCTTACATAGTTTATATAAACACCGATCAAAGATAGAAAATAGGACAAGGGAGCAAAGAGCTGAGTTAAACCACGTAAGAAGCCATAGTTCTTGAAAGCAAAGAAAGTTACGAGATTCAGGAATACAAGTAAAGAATAGATTCAAAAGTTCCCAAGTACAAGGCAAGGAAGTCATGAAATCGATCGGTTCCGGGAATCCTGACTCCAGAAAGCAAATACTATGGGCGAAATCCCTTCTTTTTTTTTCAGTGGCTTATGAGGAAAGGTCTCTTATCCAAACGGAGCAATGACCGGAACTATATCTGCAAAAGGGGAACAGAGGAACCGTAGTATGTCAACTATACTCTGTTTTTTTCCATCTGTCCATCCGCCTGTGGTGTTTGCGCATGGTAACACTGCGTCCCAGGCTTTAAATAATATCCTATTTCGAATATTAACGGTGTAATTCGCATACAGTAAATTATTAAAACACTTTTCAGTTGCAAATGTACACCCAGATATCCTTTTATTTACCTAAAACTTGCACATAGTGTAACCATTGAAAGCCCGGGACGCAGTGTTACCATGCGCGACCACCACAGGCGGATGGACAGATGGAAAAAAACAGAGTATAGTTGACATACTACGGTTCCTCTGTTCCCCTTTTGCAGATATAGTTCCGGTCATTGCTCCGTTTGGATAAGAGACCTCTCCTCATTTTATGGCATATGCTGATTTGTATGGAAGTAAAGAGACTGCAAAGGGAGGAGGAACACTAAGACAAACAGGAAAACAGTTAATTTAGAAAATAAACAAGTATTGAAAAATGAGTCTAACAAATCAAGACATGATTTTTTATGGCGGCACGACCGACCCTCTTCGCATTGCACGCATTCGTTGTAATATCACAGCCAGAATGGCTGATAATTCACGTATAAAGGAAAAGACCTGTTGTGCTAAGCAGCCACACATCGTATGGTCTAAATACAGTGGTTATTAATCTTTTTCACCCTCTGACCCCCGTGACTTCAGGAAACTACTACTGTAACCCCTGTAATAGATTCTTAAATGGCAAACCTGAAAAAGGTCAGATTAAACACAATGATGGGAAGACCTTGGTTTATTGAAAATGCCACGAACAAATACCTTAAAAAATTCCGCATAGCCTCTACAAATTAAGTATATCTTAGTTTAACCATACCAATGAGCAGATTAACAGCTCTCCTAGGCTGGCCCAAAGGATTAGATATTTTTACGAGGCTAGGAACCTACCGGTTACTTAGCAACGGAACCTGCAGCTTATTGTAGGATACGAATCACATTAAATCGATTAATTAATTTCTAGTCACCAGAAACACATTCATCTGATTCCTTGTTGGCAGAGCGGGGAATCAAACTCAGGACTACCAAATCCGTAGGCGAGCACGTAAACCACTCGTCCAACGACATAGTCTCTACAAATGCCAGAACATTCCATATATGGAAATAAATCATATTTTACCGAACACTTTGTAACCCACTGAGAAACCTCAAACGCCGCGACCCCCAGGTTAAGAACGGCTGGTCTAAACAGAACATGGATCTTCCTGGTCAGCTAAACGCGTTAAGCTACATGCTAAACCAAAATGCCGACTCCATAAATGGATGGATGGATTATCCGTCTTAGGCTTAAAGTTAGAGTTAAAGATAGCTGGCAGCAGAAATTTGTGTTTTGCAAGAACTAAAACACCAATATACGTTTAAAACATAGAATCAAAGATACTAAAAATGTTTTCGTTACCATAAAATCATAGAAACACTGCAAGAACTAAAACACGAATATACGTTTAAAACATAGAATCAAAGATACTAATTTTTTTTTCAACATAAAATAAAATAGAAACACTGTAAAAACTAAAACACGAATATACGTTTAAAACATAGAATCAAAGATACTAAGAAAAATTTCGTTAATATAAAATCATAGAAACACTGTAAGAACTAAAACACGAATATACGTTTAAAACACAAAATCAAAGATACTAAAAGTTTTTTCGTTAACATAAAATCAGAGAAACACTGCCTTTCCAATTACAGAGAAGTTGCTTCTTGTGCCTTTTTGGAAGCAGAAATATTCTATTTGCTACTGTAAGCTCAAAAAAGTGTTTTAATAAAAGTGCTAGGTGAAAATGATGACTTAAAGTGAGCCAGAATAAAAGAAAACTTATACTTTGCTGTAAAAAATGGTCACCGAAAATAAAGCAGTAGGTGTTTGATCATTTTCGTTCACGTACAAGACTTCGATAAACCATCTTTCAAATTATATATATTTCATCGTAATCTGTACCAGCCAATTAACAGCAGCACATTTTACATTAATATTTAAATGTAGGGATATTCTGTATCTATGTATCCAAAATTATTTTCATGTGTCATATCGGTAACTTTTCATTTACAGCACTGGTAAAAGTAATGCAAATCTTTACTTTGTCCATAGGTAACAGTAAACGGGTGTGGCTTCTCTCCTGCGTGGCAATTCTCCTGTTAATCTTGCCTTCTTTTCCGCTGGCATTACTTCATTTGTATTGTACAAGAATCGAAGAAGTATAATCATGGAAGTAAATTTGGAACTATATTGTGGAGATAGGCCCATACCCTGGGACGGTAAATACCGAACGTAAAAAAGACTACATTTTTTGTAAACAGCTGAAGAGCGAGATGAAAGCTAAAGGTCTATCATTCTATTATTCGAGAAACATGATATGCGCCACTGCCAACGAAATTCAGGTCAAAACAGAAAGCCCTTTCTTAATTATGCGATAAAAATGTACAATAAGGAATGATGATATATGAGCCACCTATACAACAAAATACCGCCTGAAATGAAGATCATACAAGAAGGCAAATTAAAAAGAGAGAGAAAAAAATATCTATAGACTCTCCTATTCTGCAGGAGCTACGATAATGACGAGAAAACACTAAAACATAATTATAGAATATAAGAAGCAACTTATTTCGAAAACGTACAAGGGCCCGCAAGAGAGGGAATCATCCCGGTGGAGGGTTGTACTACATAACACCAAAAACGTGAACAAAGAAATACAAGGAGTTTTTCGCCCAATACGAGTGAATATGCACCATGTTATTAGAGAAAAATTATGAAGAATTTCTTTAACCGAAAATAATTTTATTAGTCGTACGGCGAACCATCCAATCTAGGCATACCGTATCTAGAGCGCCGTTGTAAGCATTGCTGCCAAGGACCTGTTACTCTCCAAGTGGCGGTCGAACAATGAAGAAGAATCAGTGCTTTCGTTATGTTGTGTGAGTGGTAACATGTGTTGGTGGGATTCCGAAAATAAAGCGCTTTTTCGACATTATCGGTGATGTTATTAATCATTGAGCGATAATAATGTCACCATAAGTGTACTTCTATGAAATTGTACGATTTAGCCGGGCCGTCATCGGAAATTGTGAAAAAAACAAAAAAGGTAGAATCTGTGGGAAAGTTGAAGCAAGGACCCAAAGTTAAAGCAAGTTTAATTAAATGATGTTTCGTGTTCAGTTGATGGTGATAATGATGATTGTGAGTTTTTTCTGGTAATAATCCTGATGATAATGTTGTTTTTATTTTTTTTAAATTTTAGCGAGGTAGTGTTAGGTATAGTGGCTAATCGGTTAGTGTACAGAGGAGATCTGTGAGTTATAAATAGCCTAGGCGGGTAAAGATCAAAGGAAGGCTATTAGGCCTAGTTTAAATAAACAAAAACATTCATTTTAATTATGAATATACTAGGTAGTGACAGTGACGCCTCAGATGATGTGTGGTACAGAATGCAATGACCCTCCTTTGTGCCGCTATCAGCCCCAAAGGCATTGCCACACCCAGCAATGGTTCTCAGCTTGTTGAAACAAACACGTCTGTTAATGTTGCTAATAACTTTGCTGAGAAAACTAGAAGAAAGAAATCTGTTATGCGAAGGTCGGTCCCCTTTGCGCCTGCATGAGGAGCGTTTTTCCAAAGTGGGGGATGAGGCGATTAATGTGATCGTCAAGGCATATTGGTCAATCGGATCTGTAACTTGCAGACGGCATAGGCTACTTCCAAATAAATATTTTCAGCAAGAAAAAATGGAGGGCAAGGAGACTTCAGTCTGCAAGGCTGTCTTCATCTCCGTTCATGTTGTAACACTTTGAGAGCATAGGTTGCTATGAAAACGTTTTCAGAGGGATGAACAACAACATAGGAAAATAACTACGGATGTTTAGAATGTGGCCCTGAATACGCAATCTCTGTCGGGCCCAGCAACTAGTGGATGAAATATAAGAAGTGGTCACACTACGGAAGAAACCCGGGAAGAGAGAGATGCAGTTCTAAGTAAATCAAGTAATTTGAATTTCGTAAGTTTTGGTACAATTTGTGTTGATCTGGTACTTTTCAGTAGCCGGACTTTGTACTATTGGTAAAAGTAGATTGGCAACCCTGCTGTCGGCTTGCTCCAGCCACTACACCCCTAAACATACCAGAACCGACAATATTTGGAGCCTCACCTCAGCATCGAGGCTCTATTCGAAAAAATACACGTATTGAATGAAAGTCAACTAGTCTAATGTTGCTGTGGTGAAGTTAAGATATCATAACAATGTTCCATGTCGCCATTACCATATCGGTTTTCACCCTGTACAAAGATAATATGCTTCTAGCACCTGTGAGTGGTCTGGAACCTTGAATAAGAAGGATAAGGCGCCGAGTGGAAAAAATATCTGTGGCTCCCAATGCCATGAAAATTGCCAGATTCTGACTATTCGCGGATCTAGTCTTTCTTATGTCAGCTTGGCGTACTACAAATGCAAATTGTGTCGAAGGCTTTTCAACACCGTCGGCTTCCACTTACCAATTGTTTGATGACCCCAGGCTGTCTTTGTGTTAATGCATGTAATTATTCAAGTGATAAACAAGACGAGAGCTCAGATCTTGGTGAGTAAAACTATTTTTTTTTTCATCCATTTTTTCACTCCTTACGGGTTATTTTGATGCAGTAATCACCATTATTTTAATCACTAATCCTTATTCACAAGCTTGTTAGAATTCTTATGAGTATATTACATGTTTATGATGTTTAGCAACTATACTAAGGGACAATATTAAGTTTTTGGAAATTTCTGGAATTTAGACATTTTTATGTTAATTAGCTATATATTATCTTCATCATTAATCATTATTCACAGGTTTGTTAGGATCATTATTAACATACTTTTTAAAATGTATTTTAATGTTATGTTCATAACCAACATGGTTACTAATATTTTTAAAATATTTGAAAAAAAAAATGCATTGTAAGACTGCTTTTTTGGAGGCTTTTTTTATTATTACTATACAACATTGTGAAACAACATAAGGTAACAACATGTTTAAACAATATGTGTGATTTTACAATTTTTCAATGAAAACATTCAAAATCATAAACAATATGTGTGATTTTACATCATGAAAACATCACATAACATATTTTTGTGCACATACGGAAGATTGGCGGGAAAAAATCACACTTATTTCGATGACTAATATTTTTTTAATTGTTACCTAGGCATACTAATGTACACAGAGTTAGCTTATGTTAAAATATAGTAAAAAAAAAAAAGTAAGGTCATGGAGTTATGAATAATGATTTTTTAAGGATATGAAAGTTGTAGATTTTACGCGTAGGTTTTCCGTGTGTAAAAACGCTTCCTATAGCATGTTTCTCGAGCGATGGACTTTTTTTTTATGACTAAGAAAGCCATTTTGAAATAAAGGTAGTTTTACATCCTCAACAAAATGCAAAGAGAGAGTAGTCAAAAGTCAGGGAAATGGTGGTAAAGGAGTAGTCAAAAGTCTGAGAAATGATGGTAAAGAAGTAATCAAAAGTCTGAGAAATGATGGTAAAGGAGTAGTCAAAATTCAGGGAAATGATGGTAAAGACGTAGTCAAGAGTCAGGGAAATAATGGTAAAGTAGTCAAAAGCCAAGGAAATGATGGGAGAGAAGTTGTCAAAAGTCAGAGAAAGGATGGTAAAGAAGTAGTCAAAAGTCAGGCAAATGATTGTAAAGAAGGTTGCGTATCGAAACAGAAAACCTCTGTTTAATAATGTTGGGTAAGAAGGTGTTCTTTGTAGGAAAGAGCGGCGTTGTTTTATTGAAGGAACATGGTGTGAAAATGAGATATATATGCACCAGTTGTGTGAATGGTTGTAACCGTTGAAGTCACACTTCTTTCATGGTGTACGAAAATGCATGTATGCACGCATTCATTGTATATTATATGAGTGATATGACATTGCAAATTAATCAAGATCCCAACAGAGAGAGAGAGAGAGAGAGAGAGAGAGAGAGAGAGAGAGAGAGAGAGAGAGGTTGATTAAATATGAAACTTTGATAAAATCAACAAAAAGCTAAAATATTCATGTGCTCAATCGTACTGTTTCCTCTGATAAAAGTTTCAGGTAACAGAATGTGAATGGTTCCTTTTTGACAAAAGCTCTGAATAAATAATTATTGATACGATACTTGGGCATTACCAATAAATAATAACTAATATAAGTAAGTTGGTATTTTATTGGTTTTTGGACATTAAACCCATAGAAATGCTTCACGTGTTTGCCTCGTGAATTTATGAATATAATATATATATATATATATATATATATATATAATATATATATATATATATATATATATATATATATGCGTGTGTGCATTCCAGCAATTAACACCAAACTTGGTATGGATTTGGAATAGAATACTGTGGGGGTAAGGCATCACTACCACCAAAGAGCCCAAAGGGTGTTGGTGTGTGTGTGGGGGGGGGGGGGGGGGGGGGAAAGGTGGGGGAAGGTTTCCACCCTGAATTGGAGCTGGTCCTGACTGTTGACTTATTAACTAAATAAAACCTTATCATGCCTCATTTTGGTATACATATGACTTGGTATACATATATCTGGAAATGAATACTGTGGGGGTAAGACATCAATGTCACCAAAGGGGTTGGTTGTGAGAGGTGGCGAAATGTAAAAAATAATTGAAAACAACAGATATTAGTCTAATCCACAGTTTTTGAGGTCTCTGAGATGAATAGTAACACAGTCGTTGCCTTTTAAGTCCCAGTTCAGCTCCAGGATGCATAGGGGCGAGAAAGGGTGAAATATAAAATTCAAAAATGTCGGGCAATGTAATTAAAACAACTATCTTAACAGGAGAGAGAGAGAGAGAGAGAGAGAGAGAGAGAGAGAGAGAGAGAGAGAGAGAGAGAGAGAAGTCAGTTGTCATTCAGGCAGTGCCGGGTTGGTAAGCTTATATATAGATATATATATATATATATATATATATATATATATATATAATATATATACGTATATATATAGCTATAATATATATATAAATATATATATATATATATATATATATAATACACACACACATATATATATATATAATATATGTATGTATGTATGTATGTATGTATGTATATCAAGTATGAAAGGCCAATTAAAACACTGGTTTAAAGCCAAGGACTATATTTCAGTTGACTACTCCCACCCTTATGTCTTTCTACAAAAATTAAATTCTTTGCTCCCGAGCTTAAAATTTGAAGTAGAATGGAAAAATAACAACCAATACCTTTTTCAGATGTCAGAACAAATAACAACTACAAATTCACTGTCTTCAGGAAAGCTACATTCTCACTTTCATATATACATTTTTACAGCTATCATCATATTTCAGTTAAAGTCGGCATAGTGAATCACTTATTTCTTATAGCCCTGAGTATTTGCTCTCCAGATTTTCTTAACAAAGAATGTGAAACAATCAGAAATAAACATATCCTGTCAAAATACCCCAAGCACATAATAAAGCAACATAAAGCAAAGAGCATTTTTTATAAACCCACAGAGAACAAAGAAAAGGAAAAATTTTTAAACAATCATAATCCCTCACGTGGATAATTTACGAGAGATCGCATAAACATTAGGCCAACCTAACCCTTTCGTCTTGACTTATCCTAATACATTGGAGAAATCCTTAATTAACGTTCAGCAGAAACCAGTTTCTAAAGACGTAGGAGTCTACAAAATTTCCTGTAGGGATTGTAATAAGTCAAACTAATGTATTCAGATGAAAATCTCTCTCAGAAAGATTAACTCAACATAAGTGCTCGGTTAGATACAGAAAAATTATTTCGGCGATTTTCCATCATATAAATAACACGAACCATAACATGGATTGGAACTCGTCCCAAATTTTATACAAGAGCAGCTGTCGATACAAATGTCAGATGGTAGAATCTTTACTGATAAAACAACAAAATAATAGGATGAACCTTTCCAATGGATCCTGAGATTATGACCGACAATATATTCCTAAAGCAACAATGAAGCGGATTGAGACATTTGACAGAACCAACGTCGGCTTAGCTGTGACCCCAGGCATCACCTAAGGGCATATATCTCCCACTATATATTTCGCAAATGTAACTTCTTTCATTCACCACTTAATAAGGGTGGGAATCAGTCAACTGCATAGTCCTTTTGTACTTAAGACGTATCCTGTTTTAACAATTTTTTTACATATATATTTGTATATATAAAATCATGTGTGTGTTTACATATACATATATATTAAATTTTATATTTATGTGTATGCTTATATATAGTACATATACATACACACACACACACACACACACACACACACACACACACATATATATATAGATATATATATATATATATAATATATATATATATAACTATATATAATTTGTAAATTTTTCCCTTAATTGGTAAGGCACCAAATTGTCATCATTATCCTTATGATACTTACTGGAACAGATTGTTATCCCCATGCACTATGGGCAAATACTTAACGTTAGCATATTGTTCTGTCCTTGTGCAAGGTTCGAATCGTGGCACTAACATTACTGAGGCGAATTGCTATCGATTTCTGCACGTGTCTTATTAAATTAATAATAATTATAATATATATAGGGTATATTATATATATATTATATATATATATATTATATAATATAGCAAAGTTAATACTGTATCCGTGTTCTAATATGTTGTAGAAAGAGGGAGAGAGTGTACTCTCCGAAAGCTTAAATAAATATTTTGAAATTTTTTAACTTTTAAATTTTAGTGGGCTTCCTACAATATAATATATATGTGTGTGTATATGTACGTATGTCTGTGTGTGGTGGTGTGTGAGTATGTGTATAACTGAATCATGAAAATTTGGAATGTGATGAATATATAAATAAAAGCAAAAGCCCCGAAGGAGCACTGCGAGACCTTTCGACTCAGTTTTGTTATTAAGGAGTTACGAAGTAAAGGACATTGAGTCAAAAGGCCTCACAGTACTCCTTCATTCCAATTTCCTTCGTGGCTTTTGCCTTTATATATATATATATATATATATATATATATATATATATATATATATATATATATATATAAGTCATATCACATTACCGTGATTCATATATATACATACATTGAGATACAAATGTCCTTTAATATCTAATTTCACTCTACCCTCGGAATTAATATATTTTCATATATGCTTAACCGAAGAGGAATTTTATCAGGCGATAATAGAATTGTCGGCGCCCAGGCGCGAACCTAGGACACCATACAAATCCAGGAACGTCAGTGAAGTTTTTACCCTAGGTTCGCACCTGGGCGCCGACAATTCTATTATCGCCTAATAAAATTCCCCTTCAGTCAAGCATATATGAAAATATATTAATTCCGAGGTAGAGTGAATTAGATATCAAAGGACATTTGTAGCTCCATGCATATATATATATATATATATATATATATATATATATATATATATATTATATATATATATATATATATATATATATATATATATATATATATATATATATATAGCATGTATATGACATTGATAAGGAGAGCCCATCGTTCTACCACTAATGTAGCCGACAAATTAATAGAAAATATGTCTCAAGTATAACAAACGAAGGAACGGATTAGACATTGGGTATATCTCAAATTCAAAATAATTCAGAATGTAGAATACGGGAAACCCGTTGGAATGAGGACATCCAGAGATCAAGAGGAATGAACTGGGAGAGGGTAATTGAAAACAACAGACTGTCGTGTTCACCATTTCCACAACTAGGTATTAGAGATACCGTCAACGCAGCCAGACCACCACCTGCATTTATTGATGTCTTAGGTTGTTAGCGTTCATTTAATAAAGGCCTTCTACACCTCTGACAGTACAATGGCTGAGAAATTTTCTGTGATGCAACTGGCCAGCTTTGACCAAGAAGCAACTCCCCGTCATTTCGAAAGATGGAAAAATTCAGTAGTTATTCTTGAGTGAAACTTCAGCTGTGAGAAAGAAACAGTCATCTCATAGTGAAAGTGGAGTATTTTACTATCAACATAAGTAAGAAGCAACTCATTAAACAAGGCGCCTCAGTGGCGTGATCGGTATGGTCTTGGCCTACCACCTCGGTGGTCGCGAGTTCGATTCTCGGGCATTCCATTGAGGTGTGAGAGATGTGTATTTCTGGTGATAGAAGTTCACTCTTGACGTGGTTCGGAAGTCACGCTAAGCCGTTGGTCCCGTTGCTGAATAACCACTGGTTCTATGCAACGTAAAAACACCATACAAACAAACAAACAACTCATTAAACAGAAAAGATTTTATTTATAACAGACGAAAACCAGGCAAAATGAGGGAGGGAAGCTTTCGGGCAGTGACTGAAACGGGCTTCAATTAGCCCAACTGCTTTTCAGCACAGTGAGTGAGGAAGAAACAAGAAACAAGCATTCATTCAGTAGAGCAAGAGGTATTTCAGCCAACCTCTGACCGTCGGGATGGAAGCAATGCTGCGAGATATAAGCCTTGGAAAGGTGCACAATAAACTTTTGGTTCGGTCTAACCACAAGTTCCTCATAGAGGTGTGACCATTGCTCCCTTTCTTTCTCTTATATTCAACTTTCCAGAAAACGCAAACAAACTTTTTGGCAGATCAAGTTCCGATGAGGAATGGATGAAAGATTGAGAGTGTACACTGATCTCAATGAGCTTCGAAGCACTTCTGAGGAGAAGAGAGAGGCTAGAGAACCGCCTTCGTTTTACTAAGACTACACTTAAGAGATTAGCAATACGATGAGAGTTTCATTTGGCGTGTCCAGATATGTAAGGAAAGATGACAACTGAGGAGAACCTAGATAGTTACAAGAATATATATTACATCTACCGTGTAAAGGCAAAACCGCACAACCATGTTATATGTAACGGCAGCATACTCTTTTATGATCTGTCATAAATATTTTGATAAGAATCAGAGAGAATGAAAGCGAGTTTCAAGAAAAGGTTACGAAGGAAAAGGAAAATGTATTTCATTTAAAAAAACGGAAAAAATAATCGGGGAAAGAAATTGGCTTTGTCAGACTAGTAAGAACATGGGGTGGTTATGAAAAATGAATAATACTACCAAATGCAAGAGAAATATGAATGAGGTCATTCTCACCAACGGAAGCGAGATTCAAGGAAACGTATGAAACCCAAACTTCTGACGATGACTGATTAACGAGGTACTTACCTAGAACCTACTAAATGCCTGCGATAAATATCATCCGTTGAACATAAATAATCACACACAAATGGGACAAACGCAAGAAATCAACAATGAGTCTCTTCGCAGAAACACCCTCGGTAATATGTAGTTGTTTTTTTTATTAAGCTGGCCTTATGCCAGCACGGGCTCTTGCTCGTAGAGCAGCCCGTAGGTAATAATATGTAAAACATAAAGGAAAAAAAAAACGAAAAATGAGTAAATGAAATACAGTGATTATAGCAGAAGTAAGACTTTCGAGTCATCTTTATTCTCCAGTTGAACGAGTACAAGTTATGCAGTCAGAATGAATGAATTATGACAGTATTAGAAAGATCGTGAGGTGACAGAAGCTGAGAGCTGATCCACTGGAATATCTCTTCGCAGAAATGACAGAAGAAGAAGTGTGTTAAGGAGCTGAATACGAGGCTGTTACTATGAAGGTTTTCGAAGAGAAATACATGAAAAATGAAGTGCCGGGAAACGGGTTTTGATAGAAAGAAACGTCGAAAACCTGCCCATGATAAACACTCGTATTCATAAAGCTGGCTACTAAATGAATTTAGTATAATGTTTGCAACTAAGGCACTATGGAAGACGACTGAGATTTTACATCAGAAAGCAGTTCGTTTTCCATAACAACTGAAATTAGCTTCTCGATTCATGCAGCCGACTTGAACGGAGGGGCAGTTTAGAATACGGACGTACCTAAAATATATACAACTTACGAGAATTATTATTATGTATGATAATGTAAGTTGTATAAACCCCCAGATATACATATGAACGCATCAGAATTAGGCAGATGGCATGCAAGATACTACACGCACACAATACGCTACGTTAGTCCCAGCGACTTGATGGAGACTCTCTCCTCCACCGGCAACGTCAGATAGCAATCAATCAAATCCTTAACATGCATCGATTTTGTGTCTTATCTGCTCCCATCACTATCTGGTCCCTTTCCACCACGTCCAGTTAATTATGTCTCCCCTAACGCCGCCTCAACCGTGCCGATATAAGCGAAGTTCTCTTTATGGCGCCTTTACCCTCCTCCAAAGCACCCAAGACCATCCATATACAGTCCTTGATGCTACCGCAGAAGGGATCGACCTCCTCCTGGAATCCTTAGTTCGTAACACTCATTCATAGCGGAAGTTCCAGTGGTTGTGGCTCTTATTTGCATAGCAACTCTATATTATTGGGCTTTTAGAAATATGCTTTAGTTGCATCTCGTGAGTCTGTATGCGTAACCAAAAGACCTTTGGGAATGTTGTATCAGTAAATCAAGCAAGAAAAATGCAATCGGATAGACCTAGGTAGCAGGCAAGTACTAAGATGCAGAGTAAAATTATTACCGGGAGCGAAAAGGTT
>NC_061099.1:54928138-54940638 GCF_015104395.2 Macrobrachium nipponense | reverse complement strand
AGAATTAGTTTTTGAATCCACAGTACTGTTTAAAGTATGGTAATTCGCTTGTTGAACGAAGTACTTCCAGAGAGAGAGAAAGAATTTAGGTATATCTTAGTTTTACCAGACCACTGAGCTGATTAACAGCTCTCCTAGGGCTGGCCCGAAGAATTAGACCTTTTTACGTGACTTGGAACCAACTGGTTACCTAGCAACGGGACCTACGGGTTATTGTGGGATCCGAACCACATCGAGAAATGAATTTCTATCACCAGCAATGAATTCCTCAGATTTCACGTTGGCAGAGCGGAGATTCGAACCCGTCCCTGAGATCGGTAGTCAAGCTAGTAACCGACTCGTCCAACGAGAAACTAGAGAGAGAGAGAGAGAGCTCTAGCGTCATTGCACATTTAATTCCATTAAAAATTTAATCTCGATTTTACCGTTTTAAATATTGATCATCAGGGTATCTATTTTAAACTCATTATTTATATCATTCCCATTGAACTCATTATTTATATTTCCATTTCGATTCATTATCACTATAGCGCTGAATGACTCTATGGGTCCCAATGCTTGGCTTTATGCCAAAATCACATATTCCATTCCATTCCTTTGCACATTTTCCCAGTGCGTCATTGCTGCTCTTCCTTGTTTCAACTCATCCTCACCTTCATCGATATAGTGAACTCTGAGAGGCGGCAGTTCCTCGTAGACATTCTGATAAGCATATTTGGGTTCCCACGGGTACCCCAGACGGGCCAGGTCCGAGAAGCGGTCTTCCGGTGTCCTCACCACCACCGGCTCGGTCTTCTTTCCGGAAAGCGTGCCCGAGGTATGTGACACCGCACAAACGCCTAAGGTCAAGACCACTGACCAGAACTGTAGGGAAATATGAAAGGCGAATTTAATTTCTTTTAAAAGTGCAGTATTTTTTTTTTTTTTTTTTTTTGTAAGTGGTTGTCAGGGAGAGGGAACGTCTTATGATATGTTATTTGAAAATTATAAAAGTAGCTATTATTATGCTCTATCACAGTCCTCCAATTCGACTGGGTGGTATTTATAGTGTGGGGTTCCGGGTTGCATCCTGCCTCCTTAGGAGTCCATCACTTTTCGTTGTGCTTATTATTATTATTATTATTATTATTATTATTATTATTATTATTATTATTATTATTATTATTATTATTGGTGAAGAAGTATAAAATGGTGTGTGTAAATGTGAATATATACTAGAAATATATGTATATGTATATATATATATATATATATATATATATATATATATATATATATATATATATATATATATATATATATGATATATATAGATAATATATATTTATTATATATATATATATATATATATATATATATATGTTATATTTCTAGTATATGTATATATACTGAGTCATATCACATTACGGTGATTCTACATACATACATACAACAACATACAATTACATATACCATATATGATATTATATATATATATATAATATATATATATATATATATAAAGAGCTTTCGAGAACTGCTCTATTCATGCTGTTATGTAATTTTTTATGAAAAAATATCATTATTGTGAAAACAAGAGCAGCATTAAGGAAGACCACTGTCGCGAAGAGTTGTTGCATTCGTTGCACACTATTCATTCAGAGGGAGAAATTCTGAATGAACTGTTCAGTGATTGTGAACCATTATGACAGTGTCTCTTAATATTGTTATTGAGTTTATAATGATAATGATCATAGCTACTACTATTATTATTATTATTATTATTGATTATTATTATTATTATTATTATTATTATTATTAGTTTGGAATGATTTTCATAGTTATATGACTTTATGAGTTGTCTATAGCATTCTATTATTATTATTATTATTATTATTATTGATAGTTTGGAATGATTTTTATAATACTATTACTTTATGAATTGTCTATAGCATTCAAGACTACTAGTACAATTACTAAATATTATTATAATCATCATCATCATCATCATCATCATCATCATCATTATTATTAACCAAACAAAAACATCTTTCAGTTTTCTTCTGAAGATTGAAAAAGAAACCCACAAAATCACTTTGTAACTTGTTTACTTCTAAGTATTTACATTTAGTTTTACTACTGTGTAGTAAAACTAAATGTAAATACTTAGAAGTAAACAAGTTACAAAGTGATTTTGTGGGTTTCTTTTTCAATCATCATTATTATTGTTATTATTATTATTATTATTATTAGCAATATTCAGGTTGAGTCAAAGCCATTGCCGACTATTCATTCTGAACTTCACCTTCGCCGAATTTATCAACGCCGGATGAAAGGAAGCATTTCCTGTCTTCATTAAATCTAATTATGAAGGAGCAAATGTTTCTTGACACGAGATCACGGGAGACGTCTTTGCAAAGGCGTTTAAATTCAGTGATAGTAAAGGAACAAGATGTAATATTGACCGTGACAAATGCTGATGAAACTGCAACCCTGTCATGAGAAATGATTGTAGTAAATTATTAAGGAAAAAATCAGTCAGTCTCAAATGATTTCCGTGTGGTCGTGTGTCTGTATAAAGATTCAATTCTGTTGTCATGAAAAATTATGAAATGTGGAGTAAGACTGTCTAGTGGAATTGTTATACACGCATATGTATATGCATACATATGTACAAATATATATCAACACATTAACATAAGTGAATCGGCTTCAATTAAAATTTAAGGCAGACAACGACAATTGCGGGATATCAAAAAGAGTTCAGGCTGCATATTCGTATATTTTGTTTACTATACGGGATTTTTGGGGGTCATGGATATAAATGTTTGTAAGTATGGGAGAGGCAGTGTATAGCATGTCCTTTAACACCGTGAAAAGCATTTTCAGTCACGCAGTTTAGCACTGGTGTCCAGAACTGAACTCTCCCCGTAGGGAAGTAGTGCCGTCAGTGCACCTCATTCGGTGCAATGTAGGCATTACTTAAGGGTCTTTGCAGTGTCCCTTCGACCCCTAGCTGTAACTACTTTCATTCCTTTTACTGTACCTCCGTTCATATTCTCTTTTCTTCCATCTTATTGTCAACCCTCTCCTAACACTTGTTTCATAGTGCAACTGCTTTGAGATTTTCCTCCTGTTACACCTTTCAAACTTTTTACTGCAAAAAATCTATGTAAATAAAGTAAAAAGAACTGAACCCGGTTAACAAATTTTGATTAGTCATGAGAGTCACATTCACGTCATCAGTCCCAAGACGTATTACACCACGTTTTTTTGACTGCACTTTCAGATCCATTTTTAGGGTTTAATTTTAATTCAAAAGTACAGGAGCTATTCACATCTTGTTCTTTTTCGCTGTATATGCGTATCATCATCTAGAAAAACACACATTTCCACTGGCATATCCCATATCCTTCTCCTTTTCATTATTATTATTATTATTATCATCTAAGATTTTTTATATAACTTTAAAGTTAGTATTTTGCTTAAACTCAACGAAGTATATACTTGTAAACTATATATCACAGTATAGTTATGTACTTCATCATTGTTATATTGATAACATTTTTTTTAACGCCATAGTAAGTAAAGTAAGTGTACCATTACCACTTGCCTCATTTGTCAGTTTTTGTATTCATACACATAATTGGCTTTTTAACTATCAATTATGATGATGATGATATTGACGACGATTACAATAAGTAACTTTTCCCCTCGAAGCTCTTCACAGTTTATCAAAAATGATAAGCGGGAGTCTTTAGCGGCAGGCGCGATAAAAATGGAATGATATGACAAAAAGAGTATTTCCTCCCGTGTATCAGCTGATAAGGTAGACATGAGTCACATTCAGGTAGCTTTTATCTCTTCCTTCCTCGCCAATAATAATAATAAATAATAATAATAATAATGATAATAATAATGCAGGCTGGCTAGTTATTGGAAAAAGCCTCATTTAGTTAGAAATTCCACAAACAGTCCTTTAGCATGGATTAAGTAATAATAATAATAAAGCGATTCTGTCATGCGAGAACGTACGGTCAAGTTGCCTAACCGCACTCCTTTGAAATGTTTTAAACCGAACTAAAAACCACTATCAGCTCCACAAGAAACTGGGTGTGTGAAGTAACCAGTAAATTATCTCTCTCTCTCTCTCTCTCTCTCTCTCTCTCTCTCTCTCTCTCTCGGTGCTGCAGCTCTACACGTCAATAGTTAGACCTCATCTTGAATATGCAGTACAGTTTTGGTTACCAACACTAAGAAATGACACAAATAGACTTAACACGGATACAATCAAGAACCATTAAGGTAATTCTATCCATAAGGGAAATAGGTTACCAAAGACGACTAGAGAACCTGAATGATGTATGACTTAGAAATACGACGATTGCGAGCACAACTAATAGACATTGAAAATACTGAAAGGCATAAAAAAAGTAGGCAGTAACCTCTTCAGATCAAACGAAAACCAGACAAGAACTAATGGAAGGAAACTTGCACTGAAGAGACACAACACATCCCATTGTGGGAACTTCTTCACATACAAGATACGTGACACATGGAATAAACTACCACCAGAAGTTGTAAACAGCAGCAGTGTGTGTGGAAGAGTTCAAAAGAAAGCTATACAAAGCCATTAGGATACTGTGAATGAATAGTAAACTTGCTTTTAGAGGTAAGTGAGTGCATGACGTCTCCTTGGATGGACTATTAAGTATTTGAGATATCCTAATCACTGTAACTCCTTGTAACTCACTCTCTCTCTTATATCTAAACCGAACTAAAGCGAGCTGAACTAATCCGCGAACGACATTGAAATGGAGTGCAGAAGTCATTCGCGGTAAAAGAAGAATGGAAGCGCGTGGAAATGGCCACAAGGCAACACATAATTAACCATAAGAATGGAAAGTGGAGGCGGCAGTACGTGTTTCCATTTTGACCAGTTTTTACGTTGAATTACTGATTTGCGTTTTAGCATAGCTGAGTCATCTTCATATCCAGTAGGGCGGACTTGCAGTAGGGCGCTACAACAACAACAACAATATAAAAATAAGGACCACAAAATGCATGCAACAAACGGCTTATAATTCTTCTAAAATGAAGATTTGAACACAGTCTAACAAAGAAAGAAGAGATGATAAAGGATAAAGAATAAACTCGGTGAGCTCTTTGAGACACTAGAGTAAATTGTCATTACTTTGGAACTTGGTATCTGAGACATTTTCCGTTTCCTTTCTAGGAAAAAGAGTAGATAACTTAACTCTTTCTCTCGCCCACTATAGTCAACTGTCTGTATAAACACAAGCTATAGAAGCTATTTGTTATGAAAATAGTGATAGTACAAAATGGATAAAAAAAAGACTACGCGTAGTTGACTTTTGGGATAGTCAACTATGCGTAGTCTAGTTTAGTGTTTAAACTTTGCCGTGGTAACGGCCAGCAACATCCAACACTGGCCCTTCTGATTTACGAACGGCAAGTATATCAAGTAAAAGACTCGTGTGTTCAAAGTTTTATTGTTATATTTTTTTTTCAACTTGAGGAATAATAATGTTATCAAAGTATTATTGAGAAATTCCACCCAATGCGTTTTAATTAGTTAAAGTCTTAGGAAAGATCCACCCAGGTTTCGCCAGTTTTTTCAGAACTACTGCTGTTTTGGCAACTAAAATATTCATAATAATTAAACTGCTAGGCAGGTGAATAACTCCTGGCCCAGGTGCATTAGAGCTTCACACGATAATATGTGTTGTCAAAATATGGAATGAACTCCGTTCAGCGGATTCCTTTTAAATGACGTAATTTATATTTGTCGACGTACTCAAGGGTTCTGTGTGTTGCCAATTCCGAGGCTTCCTCTTAAAAATTGTCAGAATTTATTCGAGTTCAAGTCTGAGAGGTAAAGTTAGAGTTGTCGATTTAGATTAATTGTATTTACAAGTTCCATTATCGGAGTCATCCTATTCGACTGGGAGGTTATTATAGTGTGGTGTTCCGGTTTGCATCCTGCCTCCTTAGGGGTTCATCCCTTTCCCCACTATGTGCGCTGTTTCTAGTAGCACACACTTCTGCATGAGTCCTGGAGCTACTTCGGCATCTAGGTTTTCCTTAGTCTTATTATTATTATTGTACTTAGGAAACAGACCCTTTCTCAAGCATACTTTATTAAAAGTAATGGTTACCTCAGCAGCGTTACGCTTGTAGAAATTCTTTATTTTTCGAGTAGCGGCATTTTCAGCACTACTTAAACAGGCTAGTAGGTCACCGCCTATGGAGCTCACTTACAAAAGCATTGTCAAGATCAGTGTATATTTCTATTTCAAATTTACAGATAAACTATATCATAGTTATCAAAGTCAATAACGGTCTCTCTCTCTCTCTCTCTCTCTCTCTCTCTCTCTCTCTCTCTCTCTCTCTCTCTTTATTGTACCGAGCTTTCGTCTGGAGCTGCCAGACATCCTCTAGGCTAGAAATATACAGCTCCAGACGAAAGCTCGCTACAAGAAAGAGAGAGAGGGAGAGAAAAAAAACCGTGATTAACTTTGATAACTATGATATCATAATTTATCTGGTACTGAAAAAGCCGCTATTCGAAAAACAGAGAAGAATTTCGACAAGCGTAACGCTGCTGAGGTAGCCATTACTTTTAATAATGCATATTATTGTTATTATTATTCAAAAGATGAAACCTATTCATATGGAACAAGCCCACAGGGGCTATAGACTTGAAATTCAAGCTTACAAAAAATTTAAAAAGAAAAAAATAGATTATTAGATTAACAAATAGATAGAAAGTAAATGTGAAGAGAATAGTATTAGTATTACGTTTGTTGATTTAATGAACAATTCGATTATTGCCATGAAAATTTTCCCAAATCAGTCTTATGAAAAATGACTAGCGGAATCTTTTCTGGAAGGTGCAGAGGAAAATGATCGACAGCCGAGCATTTCTTCTCTATCGCTGGTAATTTACACGAGTCGTAAACAGGAAGTGGGTACCTTTCCTTGGGGGTTCAAATAAACAAGAGTCATCTTCTCCGTGGTCCTTATCGAAGTTTCTGATTTCGCTTATGAAATATAAAGTGAGGCATATTCTGAAACATGAAAAATAGTCTCATGTTATGAAATTTTATACCATCACAAGACATTGAAATGTCCGAGGTCATATTTGGTAATCATGCACAAGAAATACTAAAACGCCTAGTTGAGTTGCCTAACTCCACTTCTGAAGTGTTACCACGTCCTCAGAACCACGGCATTTAGATAGCAAGCGCCGCAATAAACAGAGAGAAAGCATTTGAAAGCAGGTGGCAGGCACGAACACAGCCGAGCTCATCAGTACCATTATGGCCCTCCTAAGATAGATAAGGAGTGATAATCAGCTTTATAGATAGATAAGGAATGCTATCAGCTTTATCTTGCGAAAGCTGATGAATCGAAAGCCGAGAGCTACTTGATTCCCACAACACAGAGGGAGTGTCACTCTGGTTTGCCTACGAAGTCACGCAATGTGTGCATGACTACGTGCTGACCAGTCGCGTAAATGATTGACCATCGTGATGAAGATTAGGTGGCTCAACCCTCTAAAGTAGTTTTGCGCATAAATGCGAACTTTTACACAATGCATTCGCCATAAGGTCGCGTTCACGTCTGAAATTCACAGCAATAATTCATGGATGAAACATCAGTTAGTATTAATCTGATAGTATCCACCTGTCATAAAGAGACCAATTATAATTATACTTAAAAAAACGAACATCAGTTTAAAGCAAAATAGGTAAAATATAACCAATTAAAATTGATCACCTCAAGTGAACAATGGGGACCGCGCGCACACAAACGTCATGCCAGACTGACTTACTCTCTGTGGGGTAACGAAGCCATGAACTCTGAAAGTGTATTGAAATAAACTGCAGTACTACGAAATTATTGATTAGTAATGTCATGTCGAGTACGACGATGCAAGCAAATTCTTGTAAGTCAAGTCACAAACAACCACAGAATAGACGCTCAAAGCAGAACATTAAAAAATAAATAAAAAAAAAAAAGGGAAAAAATACGACTATACATTCACTCGTGCGTTGACAAATAAACTATGCCTGGGAGAATAAGACGCAAGTGTCCTGCACCATGCAATAGGTTGATTGATTTATAGGTTTTAGGCATAATACCAAGCACTGGGGCAACTAAGGCCATTCAGCGCTGAAACGGAAACTGACAGTGAAAAGGTTTGAAAGGTGTAAGAGGAGGAAAGCCTCGCAGTTGCACTATGAATCAATTGTTAGGAAAGGGTGGAAGTAAGATGGAAGAAAGAAAATATGAGAGGAGGTAAAGTAAAAGAAATGAAATTAGTTGCAGTTAGGGGCCGAAGGGACGCTGCAAAGAACCTTAAATAATGCATACATTGCACCGCATGAGGTGCATTGGGAACTATACCATAGGAGCAAAAGGAAAACTGGATTAGCCAATATCTAATTAAAAAGGTAATTGATAAATGCACCTGCTATTACATGCGGTGTCAAACAAGCCTTTAATGTCTGGACATCGTGTTATAGTGAAACCCAGAAGAATGCGGAGATGGAAAGACCAGAAGGCTAAGACTCTCCTGACAGTTAAGATCATCTTTCGTATAGAAGAAACAAAGACTTCAGCCTCGAAGGTGTATAAAGGGGAAGCACAGGAACAGAAGAATTACGTGTGAAAATGTTGTGGAGCTCACGATGGACTGCCACCTAATAACCAAATTCAACGTAACTCAAGTTCCTCAGAACATTCTAAACCTTTGATTTTTAAAGATTTTATGTCAAGATTCTTAATAATATGACGATAACTCCCATAGTTATGCCCGGAGAGAGCCTTAAACTCGCACAGGATCCAAGGTGGCCTAAATCGGCTTTAGTAGACCTCCCGATGATCCAAGCGTCCAGGTTTGGAATTGGAGCTGGGCTGGAGCAAACGCCGAAAGGATAACATTCCGGAATATATGAAAAATGCTCCGTTTCTGGTTAGGGTACTGTTGGTATAGACGACGAGGAACAAACACACACACTAACGCACGCACACTGTGAGAGTGTAGGTATCAAGCGATTACCTTTAATGGCGTTTTCATTTTACAGAAATACCGTACACCACTTGAATGTGACTGACGTATGTTTTTACTCATCATGATACTTTAAAATAATGATGCTATTTCCTTCATTACTTATTGATTGGTTTGCTAATGTTAACTGGGTTTGCAACGATTTTTCTTCAGTATCAAATGGAATTTAATGCGATTGATTTTCCCCTTTCGTTTTCAGGAAACATTTGATTGCATTTATATTGTCTTCAGTGACATGACTCTCACACTGAACTGTAGTATACGTACTACAGCTTTAACTGGCCTCATCTTCATTACAACTTTATTATGGTCACTATTTTTCCAAAATGTAAGTTATGTACGCTACGCCTAAAACTGGCATATAAACACGCACACATATGTATATATATACACATAGTAATATATACATACATATATAATAGTAATAAACCCAATCCTATCTTAACTTTCCGAGAATTTAAGAGGTTATTGTGCTATAACTAACATAAGTATTTGGTAAAAAAGTGACCAGCAAAGTCTCTCTCTCTCTCTCTCTCTCTCTCTCTCTCTCTCTCTCTCTCTCTCTACTCATATATATAATATATATATATATATATATATATATATATATATATGTGTGTGTGTGTGTGTGTGTGTACACGAACACACGCGACCTTCTTTCGTGCGGAGGGGGCTGCATTATTATAGCGGCCAAACTGCCGGATGCATAGAGTGCAAACAGCCGACGCGTTACGGTCTATGGTTCCTAACAATGGAAGTGGATCAGAGAGATGTGTGATGCTGTAGCGGTCATAAGATGATAAAAAGAGATGTTGCTGAATCTGTGTATTTTTTTTATCTTGCTTAACTGTAGAGCAATGGAATGTTGTTTTGACGTGTTGACCGTTTTTTATTTTCTCCACGAACAAACCGTTTCGATCGATAGGGATGAATCTGGACCTTTCGAATATTACACACACACACACACACACACACACACACACATATATATATATATATATATATATATATATATATATATATTATACTATATATATATATGATATATTGTATATTTATATACAATATATATATATATATATATATGATATACTATATATATATATATATATATATATATATATATATATATATATATATAAATAAATAATAAACACAAAATGAAGAAAAATGAAGGTGGCCCTAAAGAAAAAACAAGATAATCCTGTTTATCACACTCATATCTTAGCTGCTGATTTTTTAAATGAAAATCCCCTGTATAAAACTTCAGAACTTCAGTCGCTTCATACGTCTATACAGAAGGCTCATCAAACACTGCATGCATCTTCCACTGTATCTTTTATACATTATAGCCTTTGATTTACATACTTCTCTCTCTCTCCATCTGTATGGCGCTTTTCAACTTTTCAACTTTTACACTGTTTTCACCAACTTATCGTCCTCATTCTGTCCACTAGACGAACCTCCTAAGAACCCTCTAATTCATTCATTTAATTTAATACTTCCAGGTTTTCAGTTCTTATCTTATGCTGTGCAAACAGTTCGTTTGCATACAACATCCAGACTTCACTTCCTATAAGAAAAGAGTTGGCTCGAACGTTTCTTTGCAGACGATGCAAGTCTCTCACAATCTTTTGGACAAATCCTGCTACTTTCCTTTGTTTATATATTCTGTGATTGACCTCTTCTCTCATCCTGTCGTATTCCTTTACATTTTTCATCACCCATGTCAATATTCATCGCTTCATCTTCCTGGTTTGCATTTGCCCTCGTAACCTTACTCTTGCTCATACTTAACCTTCGGCTTCTTCCTGTAAGTGCTTATGGACTCTTTCACAGGTCCCTGCATTTTATCTTCGCTGTCCCCAATCAGTACTGTATCGTCAGAAAACCTCAAGCTTTCAACACGCCATTCACGACCCATTTTTTTTTTATCTTATAAAACAACAATAGAAACATGAAGCACACTTTTTTTTTTTATAGCAGAACCGTTACTCCTTTATCTGCACATTCCAACAAATTTTGCTTCCTTCATAAAAACGCTTAATTCACCTCAGCAAACTATCCTCCATGCCATACATTGAACACATTGTATCTGTCATTTTTACCATAACCTTTTCTCCAGGTACTTATAAGCCACATGTAGGATTTCCCCTTTGAGTGTCAGCTTTCAGACTTCTCAGATTACCATGTCAAACCAAACGGTAGATCCGCACACCCTCCTCCTTGTTTAAAACCGCATCGCTCCTTCATTCATCTTAGTTTCACAGCGCAAATGCCATCACACAACTTCCCGTAGTCTGTTGCACTGAGCATTGTTGTACTATCTTTCTTGCAGTCTCCTTTGTATCATTTACCTTTGTACAGAGGAACGGATTATTCTTTTAACCCATTTCTCAAACACATTGACTTCATAATTTGCCCAAGGTGGTCACACTCAATCAGATTTTCACTACGCTGTCTCTATCGTAATCCTGTAAAGTTCAGTAGGTTCTCCCTTCTTCAGGCTGTTAAATTCCCTCCTTATATCCTTCAGTCACTTTCACAAACACCTTAATCTTGCACCACCCTTTCCATTGATGCTCTTCCTCTCTTCTGTCCTATAAACTGAGGATATTTTTCTATAAATTGAGGACATTTTAAATGACTCACTCTACTGACCCAGGACCACAAACTTCTCAAACAGCTTCTCTATTGTAATTTTATTTTAGTAAGATGCCTGCACTCATGAACTGCCTAGTATCGTCATTTCGTTCGCTGCAACCTATATTTTCTCCCTAAAGTCTTTGTTCACCTCAAACCTCTTCTGTGACTTTCTGCTTAACTACCGTAGCCATCCTTCTGTGTGTGATCTTTTCTTCCGCCTTAAACCTAATATGTAAGTAACCAAGCGCAAACAACAAAGAAAACAGAGCAAGAAAGCACTTCTATATTTAACTATACGATAAGACTCACTATCAACGACTCTTCCTTATGCATTGAACCATTGATTTGGCACTTGAGCCCATTTACACAGAGAGAGAGAGAGAGTCACCTTACCTGCGAAGGCACGTGTGCGTACAAAAAACCCCGCAGATTTTCGGTGGCGAAGCCAATGCCAAATAAAGATACGCTTTCAAGAAAGTAGAGATGACAAACTGAGGCGAAGTCATAAATAAAGGGAAAAGAAAAAAAAGGTATGAAAAGGGTACGCCATCTTGGACGTGGGCCAGAAATGAGCGCTACCCGCGCACACTAGCAACAAAATCGGGAAGTATACCACACGAGTGAAAGTTTCGTGGGAGCCTTTTCCCTCAGGGGAGTGCTGGGGTTCCAACGGGACGTCAACTTGGCCACTAAGTCATGTGTCCCTCCCTGCGTGAAACGGGAAGACGAACCTCAGGATGTGAATGCTCAGAGACCTCCCGGTAGAGAATGCAAAATC
>NC_061099.1:54875638-54925638 GCF_015104395.2 Macrobrachium nipponense | reverse complement strand
GGAGTGTCTATGTGAGCCAAATGGGAATGTATGAGGGGATCGTCGAGCCAACTTTCTTTTATGCAAGTGAAGTGAAGATGCTGACTGTAGGTTGAAGCTGTTCAGTTGGATTATTTGCACTGGTGTATGTGGCATAAGATGATTCGGGAATGAGAGATACGGAGGTGTGTAGCCTAGAAATGGTGAAAAAAAAGTTAAGTATATCGTAGTTTTTCCAGACCACTAAGCTGATTAACAGGTCTCCTAGGGCTAGCCCGAAGGATTAGATATTTTTACGTGCCTAGGAACCAATTGGTCACCTAGCAACGAGACCTACAGCTTACTGTGGGAACTGAACCACATTATATCGAGAAATGAATTTCTATCACCAGAAATAAATCCACGATTCCGCATTTGCCGAGACGAGAACCGAACTCCGGACCACCGTATTGGTAGCCGAACACGGAAACCACCCGTCCAACGAGGAACTAGAAATGGTGAAAAGGTTAGCATAGGTTCAAGGAGATGGCTTGGCCGGGTGAAAAGAATGGAAGGCAACGAGCTGATGAAAATTGTGTATTTCACAAGTGGTTGAAAGGAGGAAGATAGGAAAGCCTTAGGCTTAGGTGCGCTAAATAAATGGACTGCAAGAAGAGCAATAGTGTATTCATTGTAGAGATTAATGGCATAGTGCTTGTAAGGAGGACAACAAATATTTTTGCTGGTATGCAAAGGGACTTGTGTACAGGTAAGGGAGTGAGGTGGGTTTTACCAACCCATTTTTATGAGTAGACTTCATCAACAGAATTGGCTTGTGAACCTTAAAGGCAAAGGGTGACATTTCTGTCCTAGCAATGTACTGACAAATTCAGTGGTGTATAAATCATATATATATAAGTCTATATGTAAATAAATTCTTCTGTTAAAACAGGGTACATCTCAAGTATAAAAGGCCCATTAAAACACTCTGATTTAAAGCTAAGGACTATATTTCGGTGGACTAACTCCCACCCTCATCAAGTAGGGATTGACAGAACAAGTTGTTTAAGATTACGCCAGCCTTGTTCTGGCACAAGCTCTTGCTCCTGGAGTAGCCCGAAACTGGATATGACAGAAGTTACATTGGCGAAATATATAGTGGGAGATATGCCCTTAGCTGATGCCTGGGTCACCACTAAGCTGACGTTGGCTCTGTTAATTGTCTTAATCCACTTCATCGTTGCCTTAAGGAAGATATTGTCTATATGGTCAGAGTCCCAGGCCCCATTGGAAAGGTTCATCCTATTATCCTGTTGTTTTATCAGTGAAGATTCTACCATCTGACATTTATATTGACAGCTGCTTTTGTATAAAATTTGGGATGAGTTCCAATCCATGGTATCTTTTGTGTTATCTATATAATGGAAAATTACCGAACTATGTTGTCTATATCGAACTGAGTGCTTATGTAGAGTAAATCTTTCCGAGAGAGATTTTCCTGTGAATCCATAGTATGACATCACAATCCCTACAGGGGGATTTCATAATCTCTTATGTCTTTAGAAACTGGTTTGGGCTGAACGTTAATTAAGGATTCCTCCAATGTATTAGGATAAGTGAAGATGAAAGGATTGGAGGGGCCTAAGGTTTGTGTGACCTCTCGTAAATTATCCATGTGAGGGATTATGATTTTGCTTGTGAGTTTTTCCTTTTCTCTGTTTTCTGTGGGTTTGTATGGCTTTTTCTATTATGTCCTTGGGGGTATTTTAATAAGATAAGTTTATTTCTGATTGTTTCAAGTTCTTTGTTAAGAAAATCTGGGGAGCAAATTCTTAGGGCTCTAAAAAATTAGTTACTTGTTAAGCCGAGTTTACTGAAATATGACAATAGCTGTAAAAATGTATATATGAAAGTGAGAATGTATCTTTCCTGAAGACAGTGAATTTGTAGTTATTATTAGTTCTGATGATCAAGACATCTAAAAAGGGGATTTGGTTATTGTTTTCCCATTCTAATTTAAAATTTATGCTCAGGACCAAGAAATTTAATTTTTTTAGAAAGACATCAAAATCGCCCTACTCGCTTTTCCAGTATGTTAAGATGTCGTCTACATAATGAAGCCAAATCATATCTGCAGGTTTGATAGGGATTATAATTACTGTTTCGAAATACTCCATATATAAGTTTGCTAACACCGGACTGAGCGGACCCTCCATACTGCAACCGAATTTTTGACGGTAAAAGTTTTCAACAAAGGAAAAGACGTTATTAGTGACGCAGAGCTCTACAAGTTGCATTATTTTATTCAATTCTATGGGGATGTGGTCAGCAAATGGCTCAAGTTTATTTTTGAGGAACGTTAGTATATTTTTTATGGGTACTTTCGTGAGGAAGGAGTCTACATCTAGGCTGAGAAGTTTTGCCTTATGTAGGGGGATATTTGCCGACCTAAATTTGTTGCAAGTCTTCTGTATGACAAGAGGAAAAAGTTCCTAAAAAGGGGGATAATAGCTCGACTAACCATTTTGAAATTTTTTAGTTAAAAGCTCCAGTATAAGAGATTATAGAACGGAAGCGGCTGTTATCTTTGTGAGTTTTGGGAAGGCCATAGAAATGAGGTAATTTGGGATTGATTGCTTTAAATTTTCCCAAGACTTCGATATTTTTCTTACTCTTACCGATGTTTCTGACTTATCTGAAGAAATCTATTGGGACGTCCTAATGTTGTAAGGATTGACTTCAAGTTTGAACCTGTTTTAAGATTTACATTACTTTTTAAATCCGTGCATAATGATAGTCCCAGATGATGGAAATAAGAATATTTTGACTATGCCATGACAAATGAACAGAAATGTTTCTGTATTATTTTTTTCCGCATAAAAGATTTTAGGATTGACAATATCCTTAAACCTAATGCATTTCAAAATCTGAAATCAGCCCACCCGATAACATAAAGATATATATACACATAACTTGTACTCGTGAGAACATTTGTTTAACACGAAGCCTATTGTAGGGAAGGTTCGACAACAGAGTTAACTACATTATATCTATCTATATATATATATATATATATATATATATATATATATATATATATACGTATATATATATTATATATATATATATATATATATATATATATATATATAATGCAGTTAACTTGATTAGCAGTTTGCAATATAACGTTCATATAACCCACATTTACATAACCTTCCAATAGTTAGTTCTAATATGTTGCTAACTGACTCATGGAAGCACATATCAAAAGCACGAAAAAGCAACATCGGTTCTTGAATGTGCGAATCTTGCTATCATTGGCCGAGGTGACAGAGATACACACTTGAAGATCGCGAATATCCGAGAATCTCCCGAATTTCAGTGAAGTGTGTCCCGTCAACACGTTCCCTAAGAGGCCCCATACACTGAACGATTGTATGAACGATTGTCGTTATCGACAAGCACACACACTATTCAGACAGTATGAACGATCTCCGCACTGATTTCAGTCTGAACAAAGATTTCGTCTCGGGAAGGCAGGGCATCATCTCTAGAAGTGACGTGCGCGACAGCGTTACATCGGCAGACAAACATACATTGAACGACCTGTGGTGTGTGACAGACATAAGTCGCAAGCCAGGAACCTGGTCGTGATAGATTTCAGTTGGGATCGTTCTGACACGAAACTCCGCCAACTTTAGCATTCAGACAAGCCCATACACAATGTTTTTGCGAACGAACTATTAGACAGTCGTTCATACAATCGTTCAGCAGCGCCTCAGTGGCGTGATTGGTATGGTGTTGGCGTCCCACCTCGGTGGTCGCGGGTTCGATTCCCGGCCATTCGATTGAGGAGCGAGAGATGTGTATTTCTGGTGATAGAATTTCACTCTCGACGTGGTTCGGAAGTCACGTAAAGCCGTTGGTCCCGTTGCTGAATAACCACTGGTTCCATGCAACGTAAAAGCACCATACAAACAAACAAACATACAATCGTTCAGTGTCTGTAACAAACCACCTAAATGACGCTGCCGATTGTCGTAAGGTCTTCCCGGTGTGCAGGTAGTTTCTGATATGAAATGACCAGAATGATATTGAAAGTGATTTCGTGAGATATGCGGCGCAGCATCAACCGGCTTTCTCCACGAGTGAGGTAGAGGAAGCCAGTTGCGTACGAAACAGCCCCTGATAAAGGAAATCGATCAACAAACAAACAAACTCGGTAAGGAAACACAATATTAACAAAAGGACCCTGAAGTACCTTTCACACACTCAGTCATCAGTTTTCGAGGAGTGTGGGAACAGAGGAGCAAATAAAACCATGCCTTTAGGCCTTTCCATAATAGTGAGTGCTTAAGGTGTCTAAGCCTCTCCACTTACCATGGATATTTGCTTTCGATTTTCGATCGATTTGTATATGTAATAGTCCACACACACACACACACACACACGATATTTATTCCCCTCTGAGGTACCCGGGAAAGGGGCGGGAAGAGCGTTAGTTTCCCCCCGTACGGCTTATATAGCTGGTGGTTCCCAGATCCCAATAACGTTGATGAAGAACGGGCCCACGCCCATACAAAAGAGCGGTTTAGGCTGAAGGGAGGGAACAGGAGAGGAAGGCAGGGGTCGTGAGTGTTTGTGTGTTCGTGTGAAAGAGAGGAAAACTTTTGGTCAGCTCTGACGCCATCACATCTACAATAACGACACTCGGCTTAGTAGTCAATTAAAGGCGATGGCGGTTTGATGCAAAAGCAAAAGTTTCTTGATAAACATCTGTGAGGTTTGTTTGACCAGCCGCCTAGGCGGTCTTCCCCTTATTCTTTTATGTAACGTGACTCTTGATTACCACCGCTTTTACTGTTATTGGTAAAGTTGCCCCTGGCAATAGCAGGAAAAAAAAAGAAACAACACTACCGCCAGCAATATCATAACGAAGATAGCACGATAAAATATAACGCCGATAATAAAAACTGCTGTACAGGCACGAACTGGAAAGAAGACAAAATAAGGCTCACCTTTTCAAATTGCGTCAACTAAACGTAATATGGACGTCACTCAGAGAGGCCAAATGCCACGAGGGCCTTGAATTCCGTCAAGTGCATTCATTCCTTTTTTTGTTTATTCAGATTGCAATGACTGACAAAAGCACTGATGCCTCAACCATTTTGGTTCTTGTATTGTGGTTAGTATTATCAGTAACCTTCACCAGAGTATCTTTTTTGTGTTTTCGATTATTCCTCTCCCTTTTCGTACTCTGAGCTCGATCATATTGGACAGGAAAGGACACATGAGTGACCTAGCACTTGAGCAGCTTAGACCTATTTTGCAAGGTCACAGACTTCATTTGTTGATAACATTTCAACGCATTACAAACGGCAAACATTTTAACATCTTTGAAATTCGTATTGTAAAAATTTGGCATTTCATCTGAGGAATTGATGGCAAAGTATTCCACCAGTTTTTTTTTTCTTTTTTACTTGACTGTCGTTCATCCTTTTCACATAGCCTTTAAAAATGGAGTCCGAATTAACTCCTTCCTTATTCGTCACCTTGTGATAGCCCAGTGTAACCCAAAGGCTCTCCAAGACACGGAAATGATAGCTGTTAGTTTTCTTGAGCTGGTGATTACAGGTGGGTCATACCTCAGCACCATAAAGCCAGAAAGATAACACACAAGCCCTGTATTACTCTGTCGGGTTGACCTTTTCCCAGCTAAAAGTTTGCGGAGGGAATAGAAACAGATTAAGAAAATCATTATGTGCATTAACGCACCATCCTGGTAAAAATCGTTGTCCTGATATACCTGTAGCGGCATAGCAACATTTTGCAGAACAACTGGTGAGGCCGCATATAAGAACCACTTCTTATATACTGTACACAAAGTCTGGGTTACTGGCTTCACTGTTAGGACGTTCGATTAACAAGCAAAGACCCAGGTTCGATCACAGGAACAATTTAGGCACGTTCTCTTACATCTAGTTGCGCCTGTTGCCATAAGCACTGAACTATACTGTATAACTGGTAGGTAGTCAGCTGTAATGGGTTCGTTTTTATCATGAACAGTAGAAAGCGTACATGTGAAATTAATATGAAATGAAAATTGAAGTTGTCAGAAATGATTCTGTTTCAAGCATCGTTCAAATAAAATGAACTATTAATCGACGGAAAATATTCTAGTTAAGCATATAAATAGCATTACAAAAGTAAAGACTGCTACCTCTTGACCATTCATGCAAATAAGCTGCTCATGCTACTACGTCAGAGATGCGTAAAAGAGCTTTCAGATGAAAGCATAGTACTACTTGCCAGTTTCACTCGACGTTCAGTAAGTTACCTTGTACTAATAAATGTTTGGTAATTGTCAGAATAATTAATAATAACAATTGTTTGAAAACTATATGCTGCTAAAACGCTGTGATTCACATGTCAGCACAGTAGAATAAAAATTTTAAAAAGTGCAAAATGGTTTAGACGACCACAAACATCCCCAATCGTCCAGTGAAAATAACCAATATAGCCCTTTTGAGCACGTTTTTGTTTATATCACTGTCTGTCTGCGTGAGAATATGTGGGTTTAAACAAAAATATCTCTGGAGCAGATGAACAGAGCCTATTCAAGTACAGAGAAAACATTATCAACACCACCTCTTCCAGACGGCAAAGTTTTGTTGGACAATGGAGAATATTTGGAATAGTTTTTCATAACGATTCTTCATCAAATCTTCACCGGTACCCACTAAAATTTGAAAATTTACAGAAGATAATCACCCAGTGATTATTTTTACCGTCAAAATTCGTCCACAAGCTCAAGCGAAATGTTGTTGCCATCTGCTGAGGCACAGGCGACCAAATTGCTAGTTTCCTTGGCAGAGGTTATGGCCTCTCTTTGTGTGTCTTAGAAGAAGAATTCAGATTAAATAAAATTGTTTAGAGAAGGAAAAGAAACTTGCCTGTGGTATTGCTGTTGTTCGAACAAATACACTAGCGAGCATCATGCTGTATATTGTACATAAAAATGTATTTTTTCATGTATGGAAAAATACTAGAATATAGTTACCACAGACGACATTTAAAATAGTCTAAGAAATTTATCGTATGCTTATAAAATTCGAGGAATTACTTTATTAAGAGAATCATAAATAAATCATTGGTGGATTCTGGCATCATTCGTTCTATAACAAACAAACAAAAATTTGGAATTGTTCTTCACTTAAAAATGAGTATCACTTGCTCAGTACTTTGTGTGTAAGAATTCGTAAAAAAAAAAATGTTTGAATTGCAAGTTCATGAAGGTTCCTGAACAGATAATGTCATACACATGATTTTCCTATTGGCAGGCTTTTAACTAGGAAACATTACAGTACTTGAAGTGATGTAATCGTCAACAGAGTTTCATTAGTATATTGCTAGAAAGATATCTTCAAATTCCAATGTGAACGCAACGTACACCAACCACCAACCGTGCGCGCACACATAGGCGCACACACACACACACACACACACATATATATATATATATATATATAGATATATATATATATATATCTATATATATATATATATCTATATATATATATATATATATATATATATATATCTATATATATATATATATATATATATATTATATATATATATATGTGTGTGTGGATGAGTTTGCTAGCCCCAAGCACTTTATATTACCCGAGCAAACGTTGGTATCTTTAATTTGACTGGCTGGTAAACTGGAACAAACCACAGCCTTAGCAAAGGTGTACCGAGAGCTGTACCACTTACCAACAGCTTTAAATTTCAAAGTGAGTGGCTTCTTAGAAAAATAGTGTATTTATTGGCAAAGGTTTCCACTGTCTGGTGAATCGAGAATAAAATTCCATGTGCAGAAAACTTGCCCAACAGAGCGTCGTATCAGACAGTACAGAAATATATTATATATATATATATATATATATATATATATATATATATATATATATATATATATATATATATATAATATTTATTATATATATAGGCAACACTTACACACACACTTGTGTTTCTCAGATACAATATTGGGAATACTCAACGTTATAATACTCGTATTTCATTCATATATATTTGTAAATTTAAATGCATAAATTCCTTCAGCGAGAAGCTTTTACTTTGAAAGAAGATTATATATTACACTATACTATGTTATAATATATATATATATATATATATATATATATATATATATGTGTGTGTGTTTGTGTGTATGTATGTATGTATGTATGTATGTATGTATGTAATTGTATGTATGTCTGTGTGTGTCAATATCAAAGAGAGTAGTGGGTAAACAAATCACAGCTAACCAACACTACAGCAAATGAGCGTAGCAGAATAAGAAGATGACTGAAATTCCAGCTTCAATTCGTATTGACAATCACATCATTGCAACACAGAAAAAATAAAAGAAATAAAAAAAATAGGTCAAAAGCATAGCGTCCAAAAAGCTTTTAAACGATTCCATACTCTTTATAACTTGTACTAAAATTAACCTTCCAATAACACATATTTTTTCCCTCACATAAAAATGACATTGAGTTCATTTGGAAAACATGCGGGAATACGTCACGGGTCTGCTCTTTTGTTTTCCCTCGCAGAAACTTCACTGTCAAATAATCAAACAAACATTCCGTCACAATAACGTACAAATACTTCTACTTTAGATATTTGTGCATATATTATATGTACGTATATGCGCTTGTATTACGCACGTGTGTACATCTCGTCATCTCATAACTCGAAATTATAGAGAAATACGACAACAATTATTTCCAGAGAAAATCTGTAAATGTTCCTGTTCTGGGAAATAGCAATCAGGAAGGTGTAACAATAGTAAGGCCATAATATGGTCATTTCTCTCGTAACAGAGATCCAAGGGAAGAATCTTGAAGTACAGGGAGCCATGCTATAGAACTCCACTGTCTAGATACTATTCGGGATGAACTGTACTGCGTGTTCAATGAGAGATCTTCAGAGGGGTTATGATAAGAACAATGAAGATAAAATGAGGATGTTATTGAGAATGCTTGGTAGCAATCGCCTCAGGCAAGGATGCCATGTTCTTGGTTCCGTTTGTTTGTTCTCTTGTCTCCTTGCTGGCAGGTTACGTGAGATGTAATGCTAGGATTTTGACAAAAATTCACCAAAAGGTTGACCTCGTGGACGATAAAATGTGATGACATTATGGGAGAGATATGAAAGTAACTTTCAGCGAAATTGGTACTTTGGGTTATGGTGGCCCAGTGGTTCCACTTGGACTTGACAGTATGGTGGTCTCTTTATAGTTTTAACTGGCAACACGATCTTAACATCTCTGTTAGCTAGGGATGGAAGGACCCCAAGTCTGCTTCCCGAGTCATAAGGAGGCACTGCCTGGTTCCTTTGGGTCCTTACTTGGGTGGAGAGTGCGCTTGGGAGCTATTCATGTGTTTAGTCTCTAGGATTGCGTAACAGTGCAATGGCCTGTCCCTACCCTCTCCTGCTCACGGCGACCTTTAAACATTCTCTCTCTCTCTCTCTCTCTCTCTCTCTCTCTCTCTCTCTCTCTCTCTCTCTCTCTCTCTCTATATATATATATATATATATATATATATATATATATATTATATATATATATATATATATATATATATATTGTAGTACAATAGTGGCACACTCAGTTCGTAAACTAAGCGACCCACGTTGATTTCCAAATAGAGCAATACTGAATTTTAAGGAACGTGCTCACATCGATGAACAGGCTCCTTAAAATTCAGTAGACCCCACTACTGGCTTTATGTACCTAGTTGTTACTCAACCATTGTGGTTTACAGCTGTGAAGAGGAGAGAGAGAGAGAGAGAGAGAGAGTGAGAAAAAATGTTATTATTTTGTCAAAATATGCACCTCGCTGGTGTTGAAAAAATCCTCAGCCCACCAGGTTGAAACTGTTCATAAGATGCTTGAGCGTTCCATGACGAATTTGCCCCAGAGCCACCTCCCAGGTAGCCTTGGCGGAAGTTTGCGGTCTGCAAACGCTCTTGTTACTGTTTGTTATGAGCATCTCAAGGTTACGCGATGAAAGTGAAGCCTGGTGAGTTACTGGATACCAACGCGACGGAGGTTTTGTTTTGATTCGGTTTATCTCCTCTGCCAAGGAGATTATTCTGGGGGTCTAATGTTTGTTTATTAATAATTATACAAAAACTTTTGCGTGGATCTTACTGAAAATTTTACCAAAGGAAGATTCATGACTGGTTTATTTGTTCGTCTGTTTGTTAGTGAGATTACAGAAAATGTTGTGTGGAGTTTTCTTAAAACTTTCCGGAGGGTGGACCTCGCGAGTTTCTGTAACTGAATGTATCAATTACTTCTGCTGTAGGTTTTACTGCAGGTTCTGTCTCTTCTTAGGTAGCGAGATTTCGTTTGGACATCGACAACTAACATTGTAGCTGATGAAAAATTCTGCGCTCAGAGGTTTGACGTTGCCTGTTAGTAGGGAAATAGGGCTTAGACATAAATGAGAAATGGTATGGAAGATGCTCTTTTGATATGAAGAAATTACTAAAGGGTGTTTTCGTGGCCATTAGAAGGACAGATGTTTGCGGACGCTGGAAGTGTTGACAAAAATATGGAAGTGAAATCTTCAGGGATGAAAGGAGAACGTTTGTGATAAGTAAAACCCGCCCATAGAAGCAACGATGTTATGGATGTCGATGGTTGCCTGGGTCATGAAAGGATCAGGTTCATGTGGAAGAAGGGAAAATACTTCAGGTTAGCTCATCAAGCTACTTATGTATTGGAGGGTAAGTGTTACGTACAGTGAGTAACATCATGACTCACTCGGCAGAAGTGAGAGTTTTTATAAGTGGCATCAAGACAGTGGAGGAGTACGTATGGAGATGGTGCGTGGTTTTCTGTATAATTAGATCATTTCTGGTTAAACGGTTTTGCTCGGAGAGAGAGAGAGAGAGAGAGAGAGAGAGAGAGAGAGAGAGAGAGAGAGAGAGAGATGATATCACACACATATAATATATATATTACTATGTCTTACTTCTTAGAAATGTAAGATAAGATCCACAGAGCAAACTTACTATAAAGCTCCTTGTGTATTAGAAATAATATGCAAAAAACTTAGAGCTTTCTTCCAACTATTGTGGACACAAGTTTTTTGTACATGTATAGTTCTATTTAAAATGTATTTCATTGTGGATTATACCTTACCCACGCACACAAACACACACGCACACATTTATGTATATATAATATAGATTTATATGTAACAATATGAAATATAGATTTGTAACTATATAGATTTCATACACACACACACACACACACATATATAATATATATATGTGTGTGTGTGTGTGTGTGTGTGTGTGTGTGTGTGCATTTACATACTTTATCAGTTTATTCTCATGGTAATTCTACATTTAACTGCGGAAGCTCCCATTTAACTTAAAATGTGTCTTCACCGGAAAACAATTTTTGTCAATGCAAAAGAGACATAGGCTTCAGATCTTATTTTCACATTGCCTGCAGATACTAGGCTAGCTATTTTCCTAGTTAACTAGGCTATCTTTTTTCGTTCTCTTGCACACTTGAGCAAAACAGTCTATTATTTAATGCAATTGAAATATAAGAAGCGCCTTCTTGTTGTTCAATCTCGCATTTCCTAATCCCACGAAAACCTGCTCTGATTACTTTTACCTAAGTCTTTGCACTCACAGTGAATGACCCCATTGCGAATCAGGGATACATACCAGCCGCAACTTCATCATTTCCCCTGTAGACGCCTTCGGTGACTCTGAACCATTTTTTAATCATTCGTATTATTCACATGTTTTCGTACCAAACTCACTAGTTTCAAACCTTCCCCACCTAAACTGCTTTCTGTGTTCGCTCTTCTTTTTTTTTTTGACCAGATAATGACTTTGATAGGTAGTACGCCTCCAAATCGACAGATAAGAAGACGATTAATGAGACTGACATTAGGATGCATATGACAGGTGACCCTGTGCCCACTCTCGGGCAACAGCAACAAATGTCAAAATTTGACGCTACTGGTTGTAAGGCCCACTGAATATTTGCTCGTGCGTTCGCTGCAGATCTTGCCACTTACACTTTCTCTAGAACAAACGCCCACCAGACATTGCTGTAAACACGTGAGTTTGCGCGTCAGCACGCGAGCGCGTATAGATGGCATTCGCGACACATGATTTTGCCAAATACCCTGGGCGTATGCACCAAAAAGTGAACGGGTCGGGTTCGTTGGTTTTAGTTGTTGCGAAGACAGAGTTCTGAATTTGGGTGTGTGTGTGTGTGTGTGCGCGCGCACGCGCGCGAGAATGAAATGATAAATGAAGATGCACACTCTCAGTAAGACTGAAAATAACCTGTGCAGTTTGTTGTAATTAAAGATTCTTATAACATAACCGACATTGTGGAATGCATCCAAATGTCACGTGTAAAATCCCCCATTCTCCCCCCCCCCCTCCCCCCCGCCCTCTCTCTCTCTCTCTCTCTCTCTCTCTCTCTCTCTCTCTCTCTCGAGAAGCATTGTCTTGTAACTATAGTCAACACCTGCGTGAGTGAGTTTGACAACAGCTTGTCCGAGATTATCTGGTTTCTGAACCGGTTTTTTTTCTTTCTTTTGTAGAACCTACAGGCAGCTACTTTTTTCGCCCGTACCCAACATAAGGTCAAGGTAGAAGCGAAAGTGACTTGCCCACTTGACTTACATTCCAAGAATTACGAAAAAAGTTGATACTCTTGTTTTGGCGTCTTCTCTGGGGATTTCGTCTTCGTCTTCTTCTATTGGCTACCCAAAACAGATTGAGGTCGTTATGTTTGTTTCTTATAGCTCAAGACATTCTCTCTCACGTCCAACGAGAATGAGTTACGTTGTTACACAGACACACAGATATATATATATATATATATATATATATATATATATATATATATGTATATATATATATAATACTATACATATATGTATGTGTGTGTGTGTGACTTTATGAATGTTACTCATTCTCGCTGGATCTGAGTATGTCTTTGAGATAGGAAATAAGAAGAAAAAGGCGAAGAAGATATATATATATATATATATATATATATATATATATATATATATATATATATATATATATATATATATATATATATATATATATATATATATATGACTGGTAACAATGTTCTGTAACAACAGAATTCCATCTAATAAAGGAGCCCATAAAAAAACACCAAAATATAGAGAAAAAGTACTATATTTCAGAGACTGCTGTCTCCCTCTTCAGGTAGATGAATGAGAAAAGTTTACAGAAAAGGTGGGTATTTATACCAAGAGGTCCATCCACAAACAAGCCAATTTAAGTCACCCCCGCTGATAATCTTCCTTTAATCTTCTTAAGGGTTGGTTGAATGAAGAGGTTGTCGATCGTGTCCGAAATCCATGCTCCTTTTGTGAGATGTTCATTACCTGCCTCTCTTTTATTAAGGCCGATTCCATCATTTGACTCTTGTACCGGCAGTTGCTTGCTATAAATTACACGTGACAAATTCCAGTTTATTCTATGGTTATGTTCATTTATATGGTTGAAAATAGCAGAGTTCTGTTGTCCATACCTAACTGACCGTTTGTGTTGTATTAATCTCTGGGGAAGGGAATTTTACCTGTAAATCCGATGTAAGATTGGTCACAGTCCTGGCATGGGATTTCGTATACCCAGAGTCCTTTGGAGATGCCTTTTGTTGGACGTTAATCAGGGATTTGGCTAAGGTGTTTGGGTAAGTAAATACAAAAGGGTTCGATTTTCCGAAGGGATTGGTTATTCTCTTAATCGTGTCCAGGTGGGGAATTATTATTTTATTGTTGGGTGTATCTCTGGTCTTGTCTTTAGGGGGTCGGTAGAAAATTACGTTTTGCTTTTGTGAATTGCTTTCTCAATTATATGGTCCCAGGATATTTTAAGACGAAAGTTGCTTACGAATTAGTTCAAATTCTTTTTCCAGGAATTCTGGGGAACAAATTCGTAAGGCTCTTAAGAACAAGTTACTAGCTACACCCTATCTTGATAGTACTGTCGTGATAGACTAAAGTAGTGAATGTATGAAAGTGAGAACGTTGGTTTTCTGTTTATATTGGTGAATTTGTATTCTGTCGTATCTCTGATTATTAAAACATCAAGAAAAGGAATTTTGTTGTCTGTTTCCCATTCAACTTTAAATTTGATGCTGGGCACTAATGTGTTTAATTTCGCGAGGAATTCATTAAAATTGCCCCACCTATTATCCCAAAATGTTAGGATATCATCCACGTATCTCATCCACAGCATGTTTTTGGGTTTTATTGCATTATTACTGTAGTTTCAAAGTATTCCATGTACAGATTGGCTAGAACAGGACTTAAAGGACTACCCATACTACACCCCGAATTTTTGCTTGTAGAATGATTCCCCGAATAAAGAAAATACTTGTTAGATGCACATAATTCAACTAGCTTTATTATTTTGTCAAGCGCCAAAGGGAAATGATCTGAATAGGGGGATAATTTTACCCTTAAAAACTGAAGAAACGTCCTGTACTGGTACTTTAGTGAACAGGGAATCTACGTCCAAGGCTTAGAAGTTTTATGTTGTGAAGTGGTATATGTGCTTCTCTGAATTTGTGACAAAAATCTTCCGAATGTTTAATGTGACTGGGAGAAAAGGTGCCTAAAAAGGGAAAGGAGGCCAGCTAACCATTTAGAAATTTTGTAATTGAAAGCTCCGGCACATGAAACGATGGGTCTGAATGGAAGATTGTCTTTGTGAGTTTTGGGAAGGCCATAAAAATAGGGTAATTTAGGATTAATTACTTTAAATTTCTCTAATAGTTCAATACTCTTTTTGTCTTTGCCAATTAATCTTACTTTCCGAAAAAATTCTGTGGGAACGTTTTGGAGGGGATTTTTCGTCAGTTTTTCGTATGTGTTTGTGTCGCTAAGGAGCTGGTTGATTTTGTCAAGGTAGAAGTCTTTGTCCATTATTACGATTTTGCCGTCTTTGTCGGATCTACTTATTATAACATCTAACTTTTTTAGCGAGTGGATGGCTATCATGAATCTGCGAGGAACAGGATATTTCTTATGTAAATCAGTTAAAGCATTTAGTAACACTCCTTTTAAACATATCTCTTCACGGTTGTAGTTTTTGTCAGATATGAATTTATCAAAAGCCACTATGAAGTCTAGGTTGTTTTTGCGGTCTGGCATAAGGGCGAAGGATAAGCCTAAATTTAAATTTAAAACTAAAATGTTGATTTACAGTAAGGGGGTGTTGGATAAGTTTAAAACTTTGTCTTGTTTGTGGATGGACCTCTTGGTATAATACCACCTTTTCTGTAAACTTTTCTCATCATCTACCTGAAGAGGGAGACAGCAGTCTCTGAAATATAGTACTTTTTTCTCTATATTTTGGTGTTTTTATGGGCTCCTTTTATTAGATGGAATTCTGTTGTTACAGAACATTGTTACCAGTCATTTTCAGCCCATTATGGAATTCAACCGCCTTTCCAGGATTCTTCACTCACTTCCAGAAGTCAAGCCAATCTTTCGCAAGTTTGAGAAAGAACTGATCAGACTACACCGGCTGAAAAACCAAAAACACTTTTTAGAAGAATGCCTCAAGAGCAAGTACTACCAAAAAATGTCGATTCGGGAGATGACTCTGCAATCGGACCCCTTCCCTCTCACACAAGATTTTCCTGGAGGAAAGAATCACCGATACGAAAAACGACATCTTCATACTACGCAGAGATATATGGAACCCAGTCTAATCTTCGCCTCCTCACTACGGACCACATATACAGGTATCTGATTTCATTCTGTTCCGACATTGCTGCCTATAATAGCGTGACTCATTCCACAGACTTCTACGCAAGTTAAATAACCTAATAGACAATAGTGCGTGGAATAATCTTGAGCAACAGACAAAGTTTTAAAACTTATCCAACACCCCCCTTACTGTAAATCAACATTTTAGTTTTAAATTTAGGCTTATCCTTCGCCCTTATGCCAGACCGCAAAAACAACCTAGACTTCATAGTGGCTTTTGATAAATTCATATCTGACAAAAACTACAACCGTGAAGATATGTATAAAAGGAGGTGTTACTAAATGCTTTAACTGATTTACTAGAAATATCCTGTTCCTCGCAGATTCATGATAGCCATCCACCTCGCTAAAAAAGTTAGATGTTATAATAAGTAGATCCGACAAAGACGGCAAAATCGTAATAATGGACAAAGACTTCTACCTTGACAAAATCAAACCAGCTCCTTAGCGCACAAACACATACGAAAAACTGACGAAAAATCCCCTCCAAAACGTTCCCACAGAATTTTTTCGGAAGTAAGATTAATTGGCAAAGACAAAAAGAGTATTGAACTATTAGAGAAATTTAAAGTAATTAATCCTAAATTACCCTATTTTTATGGCCTTCCCAAAACTCACAAAGACAATCTTCCATTCAGACCCATCGTTTCATGTGCCGGAGCTTTCAATTACAAAATTTCTAAATGGTTAGCTGGCCTCCTTTTCCCCTATTTTTTAGGCCCACCTTTTCCCCCAGCTACAATTAAACATTCGGAAGATTTTTGTCACAAATTCAGAGAAGCACATATACCACTTCACAACATAAAACTTCTAAGCCTTGACGTAGATTCCCTGTTCACTAAAGTACCAGTACAGGACGTTCTTCAGTTTTTTAAGGGTAAAATTATTCCCCTATTCAGATCATTTCCTTTGGCGCTTGACAAAATAATAAAGCTAGTTGAATTATGTGCATCTAATAACGTATTTTCATTCGGGGAATCATCTACAAGCAAAAATTCGGGTGTAGTATGGGTAGTCCTTTAAGTCCTGTTCTAGCCAATCTGTACATGGAATACTTTGAAACTACAGTAATAAATGCAATAAAACCCAAAAACATGCTGTGGATGAGATACGTGGATGATATCCTAACATTTTGGGATAATAGGTGGGGCAATTTTAATGAATTCCTCGCGAAATTAAACACATTAGTGCCCAGCATCAAATTTAAAGTTGAATGGGAAACAGACAACAAAATTCCTTTTCTTGATGTTTTAATAATCAGAGATACGACAGAATACAAAAATTCACCATATACAGAAAACCAACGTTCTCACTTTCATACATTCACTACTTTAGCTATCACGACAGTACTATCAGATAGGTGTAGCTAGTAAACTTGTTCTTAAGAGCCTTACGAATTTGTTCCCCAGAATCCTGGAAAAAGAATTTGAACTAATTCGCAAGCAACTTTCGTCTTTAAAATATCCTGACCATATATTGAGAAAGCAATTCACAAAGCAAACGTAATTTTCTACCGACCCCCTAAAGACAAGACCAGAGATACACCCAACAATAAAATAATATTCCCCACCTGGACACGATTAAGAGAATAACCAATCCCTTCGGAAAATCGAACCCTTTTGTATTTACTTACCCAAACACCTTAGCCAAATCCCTGATTAACGTCCAACAAAAGGCATCTCCAAAGGACTCTGGGGTATACGAAATCCCATGCCAGGACTGTGACCAATCTTACATCGGATTTACAGGTAAATCCCTCCCCAGAGATTAATACAACACAAACGGTCAGTTAGGTATGGACAACAGAACTCTGCTATTTTCAACCATATAAACTGAAACATAACCATAGAATAAACTGGAATTTGTCACGTGTAATTTATAGCAGCAACTGCCGGTACAAGAGTCAAATGATGGAATCGGCCTTAATAAAAGAGAGGCAGGTAATGAACATCTCAAAAGGAGCATGGATTTCGGACACGATCGACAACCTCTTCATTCAACCAACCCTTAAGAAGATTAAAGGAAGATTATCAGCGGGGTGGTGACTTAAATTGGCTTGTTTGTGGATGGACCTCTTGGTATAAATACCACCTTTTCTGTAAACTTTTCTCATTCATCTACCTGAAGAGGGAGACAGCAGTCTCTGAAATATAGTACTTTTTTCTCTATATTTTGGTGTTTTTATGGGCTCCTTTTATTAGAATATATATATATATATATATATATATATATATATATATATATCCCCGTGTTTGAAAATTGTTCCACTACCGCGATAAGGAAACTGCCAGTGCCCCCCGTTTATTGAAAAATATAATATGCCTTTGTTGACCTAAACCGTGAATTCAGTAGGTACTAAAGAGGCATTTAACAATTCTGGGTCAGACTAGGTGGGCAAGCGGAAGAAGGAGCTGTTAAACTAACCCAAAAGAATTGCTGAAACGTATTCTACGCGTGAAGTTTATTCAAAATAGAAGCTGCCTGTGAATCATTGTACTTCCAGATTACAAAATTATAATAATTTACCTGACCTCCGCCAAGGGTCTTCGTTTTGCAATGATGATAAGCCACATTAAGCTGAAATGAATTGCATTGCATTTTCTAAATTAGGGCTATTGTTTAATTTGTCAATTTAATCATAACTATTGAAGGAATGAGGTGTATTTGATATTCATGACTAAATTTATAAATTACTGGATGGGACCGTACAAATTTTTGATGGCTAACATCTACGCACAGGTAGTGATGAAAAAGTGATTTGTAATGGTACGAAAGTCAATTCCGGGCAAGTGTGCTGAAAAAATTTTCAGATGGAGGTGACTTGCACAAATGCTTGTCTCGACTTCCGACATTGCTCGTTAGAGAGAGAGAGAGAGAGAGAGAGAGAGAGAGAGAGAGAGAGAGAGAGAGACTTCAAATATTAATTTACAAACTAAGGAAATTATTTTGTTGAATTTAACAACACGACAATCCATTTCACACAGCTTCTGCCACAGGACTGTAACGAGCAGTAACAACCGTGACTTGTGCAGCACAAAATAATAATAATAATAATAATAATAATAATAATATAATAATAATCATAGGAAAGTAAATCCTACTGTGGATTTACTTTCCCATTTTATTGACTCATGTGATTATGAGTTTTCTTTGAATGATAATAATAATAATACTACGTCGAAGAGCAGTAATCCATCATCATCATTAACGTCAGGGTAGTCGTTGACGAGGTTAGGCAGGAGATGAGTTTTTTTTCCTCAGTCTCTCCTGTCTTCTCGCTTCCCATCTGGACGAAGTCTTCCACTGCGCCATCTGGGCCTTTCTACTGATCTCCGTCCTTTCACTTCCATATCCTATACTTTCCTGACTAATTATTTCTCATCCATTCTCATCTCTGGTTTAAAGCTAAGGACTATATTTCAGTGGACTCACTTCCACCCTTATCAAGCAGTGAATGACTGGAGTTTCATTACCGAAATATATAGAGGGAGATATGCCCTTAGTTGATGCCTGGGGTCACCGCTAAACTGACGTTGGTTCTGTTAATCTTCTCATTCCGCTTCATCGTTGCCTTAAGGAAGATATTGTCTATATGGTCAGAGTCCCAGGCTCCATTTTGAAGGTTGACCCTATTATCTTGTTGTTTTATCTGTGAAGATTCTACCATCTGACATTTGTATCGACAGCTGCTCCTGTATAAAATTCGGGAGAGTTCCAATCTATGGTATGATGGTTCATGTTATTTATATGATGGGCAACATAGTTGGGCAATTTGTCGGTACAAATGTCAGATGGTGGAATCTTCACTGATAAAACAACAAGATAATAGGATCAACCTTTCCAGTGGAGCCTGGGACTCTGATTGATTGATTGATTATGAAATTTAGGTCTTGAGGACCAAGTGCTGGAACCCATCAGGATTATTCAGCACCCTAATGAAAATGAAATATAAAAATTAGTATGATGAATTATGACAATATCTTCCTTAAGGCTACGACGAAGTGGATTAAGGACCAACGTCAGCTTAGCGGCGTCCCCGGGCATCCACCTAAGGACATATTATTATCTCCCACTATATATTTCGGTAATGAAACTCCAGTCATTCACTGCTTGATAAGGGTGGAAGTGAGTTCACCGAAATATAGTCCTTAGCTTTAAACCGGAGCGTTGTAATGGGCCTGTTATACTTGAGACGTATCCTGTTCTAGCAGAATTATTTATCTACATATATATGCATACATATATACATACACACACACACACACATATATATATATATAGTAGTTTATAATATATATTCATATCATACACATACATATATAAATATAATATATATATATATATATATATATATATATATATATATGTAATGAAACTCTTTCTGTCAATTCACTTGCTTGATATAGGTGGAAGTGAGTCCTCCGAAATATAGTCCATTAAAACACGGACCCTTTATACTTGAGATGTATATTTAGTATATATATATATATAATACTCTACATACATACATACATACATACATACATACATACATACATACAAGGTTGTTGATAAAAGAATTGTGTGAAAAAAATGCGCTAAGAAATATATAAAATATAAAAGTTCACGCTCTTTTAAAAAGCAATGCAAGTTCAAACAAATAATATAGTGAAATGTTTTCTGTCGTCGATACAGCACTGACCGTCTGGTTGCACTTAACGTCTGTTACGAAAGATTGTTTTTCAGTTTAGGAGCGCTGGACATTTTCCCGCGTGGTGAATGTGATCTACAAGAGTGCTCGGCCATGAAAAAAAAAAAAACTTATAAAATAATGATAATGGTAACAACAACGCTTGAAAGAATAATGACGACTTTTGCTAATAGAAACAAGCAGTCATATCACCTGAAAATTTAAAATTTTAAGATAAATTATTTAAAACTATTTGAATCATACCAAAGACAGCCACACCAGCCACAGATATGAAGGCAGCTCGCCCCACATGACTCCAAATACCTTTGCAGTCGTGAAGCCACCTGTCTGCTAAAATAGAGTGTGGGGGGGGGGGGGGGGGGGGGGGGGGGGGGTCAAAATTACAAAAAGGGAGCGAGAGGATGCCCTCCAGTCAGACGACCGTTTCAAGTAGGGAATAATAATTAATCTGCACAAGATGGAAGAAGAAACGGATGCACTCCTCATTCATAGTAGTCTTCATCAATTCCATCACTAAAATCATTCAAGGTCATGAATGACAATCTGTTTTTCATTCCCTTCCCCTGGTTTAGTAAATAAAACCACTATACGTGGGGAACATGGTGTGTACTTGAATGATTTTAGTATCACACATTTTTTATGTATATATAGCTATATATATATATATATATATTGTATATATATATATATATATATATATTTATATATATGAGCTGAGGGGGCAGCGGCTGCTAACAACCGAGGCAAAAAGGACCAAGGGCAGAGGAGGACGTCCATAGGAACGACATTTCTTTATTGTAATAGCTGACGTTTCAAGAAATCTGTCAGCTCCTCGCTGGACGAGTGGTAATCGCGCTCGGCTGCCAATCCGGTGGTCCGAAGTTCGGTTCCCGGCTCGACCAAAGTGGAATCAGAGGAATTTATTGCTGGTGATAGAAATTCGTTTCTCGATATAGTGCGGTTCGGATCCCACAGTAAGCTGTAGGTCCCGTTGCTAGGTGACCAATTGGTTCCTAGCCACATACAAAAATCTAATCCTTCGGGCTAGCCCAAGGAGAGCTGTTAATCAGCTCAGTGGTCTGGTAAAATTAAGATATACTTAACAAGACATCTGTCTCATTATCAAAGCTGGAATAATTAAAATAGAAATATAAAAACAGACTCATACTTAAAATTACAATCAAAATATAAAACAAAGTTATATGAGAGAAAATAAAAATATAGAAAAGAAAGAATTCCAGGCCGGGGTAAACTCACGTCAGGTAATGAGTTGTTGAGGTAGTTTGGTTATTCAGTCATGGTACTAGTAGTTAATCAAAAGGGATTCAAAGGTAGGAAGCAGAAATTTGGGGATTTGGAAAGTGTTAAACAATTTCTATATAATGAGACAGATGTCTTGAAACGTCAGTTATTGCAATAAAGAAATGTCGATACTATGGACGTCTTCCTCTGCCCTTGGTCCTATATATATATATATATATATATATATATATATATATATATATATATATCATATATATATATATACATATATACATATATATATATATATATATATATATATGTTATAAATAAAGATGATAATATGTTTCATTGTGACATTTCTTGGAATGTGAAGACTGATCACTTTTAACTTCCCATGGAGACAGAGTCCGAAACGACATCCTGAGAAAACTGATAAATCATTTCTGGGATGGTGTGATACAAAGATGCTTATATATGTGTGTGTGCGTGTGTGTGTGTCTGTGTATAATTAGATCACGAAAATTTTGAATGTGATGAATATATAAATAAAGGCAAAATCCATGAAGGAAAGTGAAACAATGAAGTACTGCTGTAATTCATTTTGACTCTCAACCTTAGTAAAGGATGAGAGTCAAAAGGCCTTGCAGTGATACTCCATTGTTTAACTTTCCTTCGTGGATTATATCTTAATATGTAAATCGCAAAATGTCAGTTTGTATGAACGCTATATAAATCCACATTTCTTGACCGATTTTGGTGAGATTTTAAAAATATGTTAATATCAAACCAGGTAAGGTCATGGTGAAAACAGAATTAAAATTGGACTATTGTTCGGGTAAAGGGGAGCTATGGGAAGGACCTGAAATGTAAAAATTACCAAAAGCAACAGATATTAGAGTCTAATTTGTAGTTCTCAAGGTCGCATGTCCTTCAAGTTCAGCTCTGATGGGGGTTGACAAAGGGAGGGAAGGGGGTGACAAGTAAAAGTTACATGAAAATGACAGATATTAGTGTGCAACCCATAGTTTTCGAGGTTGCTGTGATAAATAGTGACACTCCTGGTGTCTTTCAAGTCTAAGTTCAGCCCCAATAGGGAGAGGGGGGTTGAAAAGAGGTGAGAAGGCGGTGGCAAGTAAAAATAACTGAAAACGACAGATATTAGTGTCTAATCCATAGTTTTCAAGGTTGCCGAGACGAATAGTGACACTCCTGATGCCTTTCAAGTCTAAGTTCAGCCCCAATAGGGAGAGGGGGTTGAGAAGAGGTGGGAAGGGGGTGACAAGTAAAAATAACTGAAAACGACAGATATTAGTCTAATCCATAGTATTTGATAATAGTTCAGCCCAATAGAAAAGAGGGGTGAGAAAGGGTAAAGAATAAGATTTCAGAGTATTGGGCATCTGGTTTGAGAGAGAGAGAGAGAGAAGAGAGAGAGAGAGTTTACCGGTTCTCATTCAGAGTTTTCCTGGTTAGTGCTGGGCTGGTCAGCTATTGTATACACACACACACACACAAATGCAGCACTCAATTATTTCACTTTCCCTTCGTGGCCATTTACCTTCATGAGTATATATATATATATATATATATATATATATATATAAAATATATATATATATATATAAAATATATATAGATATATATATATATATATATATATTTATATATATATATATATATATATATATATATATAAAATATATATATATATATATAGATATATATAATTTAAATATATATATATATAGTTATATATATAATATATATATATATATATATATATATATAATATATATATCACTTGTGGTACAATACCAATGCTCGAGCAACGGAGAGAGAGAGAGAGAGAGAGAGGTTTCATTTCAGTTGAACAGTATATGGAGCTATTAAAAATTAAGTCGTATTTTTTTTTTATCATAGCCTCCTTGACTAAAATTATTGGCATCACAATTCCACTGCATATATAATTTTATAATATATATATATAATTTTATATATATCTATAATATATTATTATATTAATATATATATATATATATAATAATATAGAATAGATATGCATACATACATAAATACAATACATAATACATTAATAACATATATATTATATATATATATATATATATATATAATCTTATATATAATAATAGGATATACATTAATTCAAAATTAAGTCGTATTTTTTTTTTATCATAGCCTCCTTACTACAATTATGGCATCACAATTCTACTGCATATATAATTTTATTATATATTATTATATATTTATTACAAATTAAGTCTTATATATATATATATATTTTTTTTTTTATACTAAATGCCATACCATACGACATACAAAATTACATTACAGGAACATACATACTACTACATTACATATTATACATATAAATCGTCTTTATATTATATATATGTATATAATAATTATGAAAATTTAAGTCGTATTTTTTTTATACATAGCCTCCTGACTCAAAAATTAATTGGCATCAAATTCTACTGCAGATATAATTATAAATATACTTAATTAATAATATAGACATATTCTATATATAATACCTATAAATACATACCATACATACAGACATACATACATTACATATAATATCATACATACATAATATATATATATATATATATATATATACCAATTAATACTTGCATACATAACATACATATAATATTAATGTATATATATTATTGCTTTATTAATTGAAGAAATGCAGGCGCTGATACTGTTTTTTGGAAAAATTACATTGCCAAAAGTCTATGTCTGCTTGATACCGGAAACTATTCATGTATGTATCAAGATTTGCAACGGGCTTGCAACAGGCGCCCTCCCGCCACCTTGGAAAATATGCGTCGGGCGGCCATGGTGTATATATATATATATATATATATATATATATATATATATATATATATATATATATATATATATATATATATATATATATATATACATGATACGGGTGTATGAACGTGCTTTCACTGGTTATAACGGAAACATGGATGATGGAAACATCTTCTGTCGTCCTTGGTAATTGTCATCGGAAATATTAAGAATAACAGGAATATTGGTCTGTATTATGCAAGCCACCCTGTTTCAGCAGTACATAAAGTGTGTTATTGTGTTATGTAATACTTTTCCTTCAATGACTTCATCAGTTTGAGACAAGACCTCTGAATCGTACTGCTGGTAGAGGCAACAATAAATAACATCAATTTCACTTGAGACCAATTAATCAAATGAATGATTGAGCTGGAGTCAAATTTACCGTTTACGTTAGTAACATAATTCCTTGACAACATTCTAACAGTAATTGAGAACTGTCTTATTTTACACTTTTGGCGAGGAAAGAGTTCAGAATTTGGACGGTACTTAAGGTCTTATCAGGTAAATTATGTAAATGTACAGCCAACGACCTTGAAATGGCCACTTACGCTTTCATACTACGAATGTCCGGACCATAGATAGAGAAGAGAGTGAAAGGTAACCAACCGCCTGTGAATAAATATACGCATGAATCAAACTATAGTGTAGAGGACCAAGCTTGACATTCCCTTGGAAATTATAGAAAGCTAACAAACCTCAGCACGATCACGAGTAATGTCAATTATGAATGAAAAACCATCATAAAACCCCACTAAATATTTAGAGCGAAGACGCCAGGTGACGGGTGAAACTTTGATCTCCCATATATAGGGTGTAGTACCTCCCATATGGTGTACTATTCCCTGGCTCTCGTATCATAACAGCGGACCTCTTTAGGCCTTTCCTCAGGGAGTTACAGTTATATTATTTGAGTAAGCTGCGTTACTATGGCTCATTTTACATATTCTTAGCGGTATAACTAAAGAACTTGAGAGACATTTTCTCCATTCAATCCACGCACAGTAAAATAGGAAATGTTCACCTAGCAGCATCCTGAAATAATGAGTGGATCTGGAGAGAGAGAGAGAGAGAGAGAGAGAGAGAGAGAGAGAGAGAGAGAGTGGCACTTATCGAGAGCTGTTAATTGCTTCATTGAGCTGTGAACACGTGCGTGGCAAACACACACACGCACACTCAGAAAACATTCATATTTTACATGTTTTACAATGGAACAATAAATAAAAGGTATAATTAGAAACCGGCGTAATTCAAGGTGTTAATAACCCGACCGTAATGACGGAGAGCGGGTGACATCAACGCGCCGGGTCCAAGATAATATCTAAATGAGAAGACACGAAAAAGAATCTCTTATCATGGACGCTACAGACATGATCTGTAGCGTCCATTTCACTCACGTCATCTGGTGGCGTAACTGACAAAGCGATCAAAGGTTTACGTTTTTTTTTTTTATCTTGAAATATACACTTTAAAGCTTCGGCCAACATGTCTGGCAAAATGAAAAGACTAGAAAATAATAGCGTTTTCTCTCACAACGATTTTGCACAAATAGACACTTGAACAAAGGAGACCGTACCAGCATCTTATCTGCTATGCTGCAGAGATATTCCACCGGGGACAGAGTCGTTTGCCAGTCCTCACTTTCTAAACCTTAAGGATCCACACACGAGGCCTCAGAGTGACGGGTCCTGGAACAAGCTCACTAGCTAACTCCGCGCACCCGAGTTCCACCTCCTCCGACAATTGAATACTTGCAAGAGTAGCCAAGGCGACGTTGCCCTTTTACAAGTGAGGGAGAGGAGGGACCGGTTGTGCGATCACGCCTCTGCTATTGGTTGCTGCAACCATGACGTCACTCTCGTGCTGACCACATACCTTATGTTTTGTATGGTTTCTTGACGCATGAAATTGACAACAGAAAATAAAATTTGACCTTACATTTTGCACAAAACAGACCGGGTCAGGTGAAATGAAAGTGGACCGTTTTTATTTATTTTTTTTTTCTTCCTTTTCATCGTGCAAGTAATCTTGCTCTTCGGATGTCAATCTCATTTTGCCTCTGGAACAGGGCATGGCGCCCAGGAAAGATTGGCACCTCTTACGCCCTCTTGAGGTTAGCCCTCATATTTGAAAACTGTAGTTATATATTATTCCTTTCACATATAGTTATGGTTGGAGAACCACAGTGTTCACAACGCTTTGATTTTCTGTCGTTTTAATTTGCGTTTATTTAGGCCTCATTACCTATTAACGTCGCTAAATCTTGTACCAGTGGTTGCAAAACATTTGAAAGTGCCGACAGAAATACGTACATGCATATCAATGGCAAAATTAGCCTGAGTAGTATTGATGATAAAAATAGCTTTCACGGGGAACATTGAAAATAAAAATAAGGATAAATTATTAGTGGTAATTAATGGTCGTGCTCCGCATGAAAACTATAAACACTGGAATAAAATTTTTTAAAAACCCAATGAAGATAACAGCACGAGTGAAAAAGTTAGAACACGACCGAGTTTACAAAATCATGTCGTAATGACTTGATACTGACTCGCCTTACTCACGGGTATCCGATGTTAACTTCGCGTCACCTGATGAAGATTGGCTTCCAGTGAAAGTCCTTTCTGTGTAAGGCAGCCTATCAACTGCTTTCATTATCTAAACTTGCTGATGACTTCAGTAAAAACAAATAGTTTAAATACAGCACAATCTGTAGGCAACCGAACTATTCTGTATTCATTCCTCAACAGCAAACACAATGTTGTAATTTATGTAACTAGTGCTGTGCTTATTCCCGAAATAAGTAAAAAAAAGCCATAATATACTTTGCATAATCACTATAACTCTTTCTTTAAATAAGAGTAAACGATACTTTTCATTAAATTATAGTAGCTTATTTAATCGTCAGAATCTACGGTGGGAATAAAGGTCCCCTAAAAATCAACAATTTTAACAATCCTACCGAAATTTACGATAAGGGGGGTTCATGACAGTACGCTTTAGAGATCTCGGTATCAGAGTTAATTTTTTAACCCTCCTTTTCTCCTCTGCTATTTTTGCTATTTCCAATTCTCACAGTAGGTACGTAATTTAGTCTCCAGAATTTAAAATGGGTTAGTGGCATTCTTTGAAGCGCGGTATTCCAATCCGTTGGCGTCGAGTGACCAACGCCAACTCAATTTGAACAGGTCTTCTGAAAGTTCAGCGCCAGCGTACAAGGTCAGGGTCACTATATCAGGCAATAGTTATGGCATAGTCACTGAGGAATGTGAATTTTTTAAGTAGAATTAGTAACCTTGTTTTCCAATATAATCTCGGATTTCAATTCCTTTGCCGTCTGATTTGCAGATATAAAAGGACCTCTATACTTTCCTCATTTTGGGATGACTTTTTTGAACAAACAGTTTTATGCATAATTTTTGATAATGCACATCTTTTCCGTGCATTGTCGGTGATGTCCGGGCTGGTATTTTCTTTTCTTTTGTAAACCTGCAATGAATTAAGGAAAATCTGATTATCACTAATGCCAACAAACTTACTGATGTATACTGTCAGTGATTTACAACAGGTGCTGCAAATACTACTGTATTTCTGTCCTTTTTTTTTATAGCCCACAAAATCGTCTTGAGGCAGCTCTCTTAGACGAGACCTTTCATCATCAGTACAGACTTTTCTTTGGAATTATCCTTTCCTGTCTCATTTCCACACACAACTAAAGCTTGAAAGTGTAGTACAAGCTCCAAATGATAATGGATGACTTGCCCTTTCAGTTGCTCTGGTCCTCGTTTACAAGTGTCTGAGAAACAGGTCAGGTCACCAATTCTCAGATTCTTCAGCAATTTGTGGTGGCTCTTTAATGCTCTCCATGATGATTGTTTGGTGTTATTGGCAAAATAGGTAGTTGTTGGTAAACTTGGTTGATTGTTGACAACGGCATCAGCTTGTATGTAATGGATTGATTGGTGTTTCAGAATGGCGTTACAGTATCAATGGCCATTAAAACAAATAACATTGACGATACTTTAATATGCGTAACTCTACTAAAAAGGAGTGGCCCGCTTAATGGATGTCCTGAAACTATAGATGGCCGTGACAGAGTAAACAACCCCAGCTATGTTTCAACTTCTTCATTTCAGCGCGCTAACGTTATTCAGAATTACCCCTGCACGTCGATTGGTTTCGGTAACTGCGACGATTTTAAAAATCTCGCAAGATATTCCTTACCTGCTTCAGTAATCGACGACATAAAGTTTAGCAAAAGATGTTTCTGCCGTAACTCATATTCTCTCGTCATCTTGCTTTTTTTTTTTTTGTACACCCACTCTCCACGAAACCTTACCTAAGCAGTTCACTCTATATCTACGCCTCGGTAACTAATACAGATCCATTTAGATTAAATCTTATGGTGCTAACAAAGTTCATAGAATTAAAATGAATGACGAGAAGGGGACTTAAGCGTCATGGTATTCCGTAGAAGATTAATTTCGTTTTAAAATGAAAGGGTTGGGCATTGTAAAAGCCTTATTCTCTTATCCAAAATGCATCTAGTGTATCTAGTAGTTGAACTGGAGCTAGGTTATTGGCATGTACTTCACAGCTGGTTTTGATAGTGTTAAAATTCTTTTATTGTCGTGTGTCTCCTCCTCCATTTCCAGAATAGCATTAGGAAAGAGGAAAGTTTTCTGTTTTGATGGACATCATTTAAGAGCCTGGAAGAAATTCAAAAGGTTACCAACCTTTGATTGAATTTTGGCCAAAATGCTTTGCTTCTACTGTGGTAGGACTGCAGAATCATAATTGGGGATCACCCAGCTAGCTCCATATACCTTTTCTAAACATAGCCGCTAAGTACACCATGAATCAGCACCTTTTGCTTAATGAGGTTCACCGCATAAACGTATCGTAATAAAATCTGCTCACCCTGATTTCTGCTATTCCTTGAAAGGTCTGTCTGGCGAACGCTCGTCCACAAGTCAGGTCATATTTCGCTGAAGCTGTAAAATCCATCACTCCATTTGATTAAGAGAACATCTAATTCATAGTTTGGATGAGAACCTTACATAACTTTATATCGTGAATATGTTTTATTGTTACAGAGATAAATAAAGCCTGCACGTAAGCGAAATGGAAGAAAATGCATGAACATTAATTGACATATTGTACTAACTTTTTTCACTGGGTTTCGTAGGCCGACCAAGACTCCAGATTTAAACTTTTCAGTATATCATATTAGTAGATATCATTAAACACAGAGCTTTGGGTAAATCACTGAATCACAGCATGCCCAAATTTCCTTTTCTGACAACCTTCTGCTAGCGTTACATTCCAAAATACAAGCTTATTTTTAGGGTGCTATAAAATATCTTAGTACTGACCCTCTAATTTTTGCACTCTTGCCTCCTTATCACTTTTTCCAGGAAAATTTGCTTTGATGAATAAAATTATTGTAAAAACAATTGTTATTCAGAACAGTTGTTGTATCAATCGTTATTCTTAGAAAGCAATATAGATAAATAAACCAAAATTTATGTCGCATCAGTCAGAGCAGAATAGGATCTTTTTTGAGGCGAGGACAGGTCGGCAAAAGTAACCATGAAGATTCAGTTTTAGAGAGAGAGGGGGAGGATCTTGCACCGAACTTGTTAACCAGCGGGTTCATAACCTGTATCCACTAAATCTGAGAGAGAGAGGAGAGAGAGAGAGAGAGAGAGAGAGAGAGAGAGAGAGAGGAAGAAATGGATAATTAAAAAATGATTCATGCCACATTTTCTTTAAAAATATAAGTAACAACTTGGAATGAAATCAAAGCATCTGCTACCAAGTCACGATGGCAAAATTTACATGAACTCCAAATTTGTACAGATTCTAAATAATTTCACATAAAAATAAGCAAACAGCCTTAGTACCATGTGGTGAATTGATTACCATCCACCAAAAGGAGCCAGTTAAATGATCCCCTAAACTTTAGCCAGCTTCAGACGTCGGAAGAGGACCTATGACCCACTATGATTACTGCTTAAAAACATCTCAAGAAAAGGGTCTTGCATCAGAACCGTAACTTCTTGTAAAAGAGTAGACAGAAGTTTACTACTTTTTATTTAAATCTAAACAATGTCCTACGTAGATTTTTATACAATATGTTTACCTAGATCCCCGAATAATCCTTTTAAAAATATCAAAAGTTGAAAATGATGACAAAAAGTTGCATATATTTCATCACAGATTACTCTTTCTCGGAAGAGGAACGTACAAAAAAAGACTTGTTGATTTAAAGAGAGAGAGAGGAAAAAAGAAAACAGATATTCACTCGGATAAGAGGCATTCCAGTCACCTATCTATCATCTATCAATGGGGCATTGAAAGTATACTCCCAATATGATGACTAATATTGCAAAATACAGGTGTTGCATCAGATTGGGTAAGGCGTAGAGATATAAATGACTAATCTTGAGGTGTTGTCTGGAATCGCCACGTTGTAGGATTGCGAACCACATCAGCAAAAAGGAACGGTTAGCTAAAGAGAAAATGAGATTACCAGAGTGGCTAAGAGAGGTAGGGACTCCACAGCCAAGACACAGAGGGAGATAAAAATAGATTGTACAAAAAAACTTAGCAAAAATGGAACAATGAGCGGTGCATTGCCACATGCCAAGTAAAATATCTTGTAAACCTCAGTATCGCCTTCTTTGATAAGAAAAATGCTTTGTAATAATGACAGTCAGTTCACAGTTTATGAAAAGACCTTAAAAATAATGCAAGTAACGGTAAATGTACCAAAGAAATAAATTTACAGATGGCTACGCCCTTGATCACTCGTGTTAAAGTCAGAAAAAACAAGATGAAAAAGTTTCTTGTTTCTCAAAAGAAACTTCGGGAAAAAATAATGAAAAAATATATATAATTAAGAATGGCCTCAATTTCCAGTTCGATCTTTCGAAGGTCACTGAAGAAAACAGTGTTTATATACACCAAATGAAACATGCCTGGATAAATAAAGAACTGTGGAATTACGCAGTTAATATTAGTTAATAGAGGTTTCTTGAAATCATACAAACATGTTTTAAGAGAACCGGACTTCTGAAACTACAGTATTACCAGAAAAAAATATGACAAAAAGTGTATACACTAGGACAAAAACACAGTCGACATTGTCAAGTGAACTCATATACGAAGTGTTGCCCTACTACATGAAAATTATTCATGAGATGTGTGCAATGCAAATGACAAAACTAATGTACAAACTTGGAAGGAATTTTCACTAAATGAAACCAAAATTTGAAACACACACACACACACACACAGAGAGAGAGAGAGAGAGAGACTATTTCAATTTAACTTTGGCATAAGGAATAGGTTCCAATTAAACGAAAACTGTTCATAGTATAATGACGAATCGACCTCCAAAATCATAAAAGTACCTTAACTATAGATCAGCAGGTTGCCCTGAATAAACAGAAATGAGGAACACTACAAGGCTGCAAGAATTATGCTGTAGAGTGAATTGCATTCTATACCGAAACAAAGTTAAAATATAAGATCAAGAGGCTAGGCTACAGATGCACCGGTTTGCAAAGAATAGCATCATACACTCAATAAGTTTACGTCCTGACCACAGCAAGTATTCTACCCAGATATGAGTTACATGGCATTGTTAGTAAATTACATACAGTCATACTTGGAATAATAAGAGCTTCAAGACACTGCATTCAAATCACAAAAGCAAGAAGCGACCACAGTGCAATTCGTGCTGCGTCCAGAGTAATACCTTAGATAACCCTTGTTTAGTTCCTCGCCAGGTTTTCTGAATGTTTAATCTTCAAAAGACTATTTCGCGGCCAGAATATCTTCCATCTGTACTTTAGTTGGAGATAAAATGAACTCCTTCCTATTTGGTCAACTGACCACTTTTTCATATGATTTTAGAATAGCATTGTTTACTTCCCGTAAGGTATGAAAGTTATCAAATTACACCATTACACCACTTCATGTTCAGTAGACAGACTCATCCAGTCTATAAATTACCAAATCCATATTTCGATATGTAATTGCACATCCCAATAACCAAGCTGTTCAAGCGACATCAGATTAACACAGCGTATTTTCAGAGTTGTATGGATTTAAGGGCAAAGCTGGAAGAACTAAGCCTAGAAGCTAATGATACCAAGAACAAAAATACATTACTGCAACATATTCCCCTAAAAAGAAAGGAATTTAATTCCGAGATTGATGCAGGAGCAGGAGACCTACGAAAATCATTTTTTAGTTCCACAGGGGTGTGTGACAGCTTGGAAATCAAGGTTAAAGAATGTATATCAACAATTCTACAGTACTGGTGTCTACCTACCTAGTCTGGAACTATTTATGACAGAGGCTTTTGTAGATAATTGTGCCAACATGTCAACATCTATTATTAGATCAGAGAAGCATCCACAAGCGGTGTGAATGTGGAAATACACACTAAATACTTCTAGCGCTAGCGCTTTGGAATGACAGTCCAAATAATGCTATAGAACGACATGCTTTTTCCTTCATTACCTATTTTAGCGCAAGGAACAAGTCTAGAAAGCAACCAAATACAAAGGTATAAAAAGGGTGCTCTTTATAGTGCAATAGGTCGTCGACCTTGACAAGATAGGGAGCGATCTTGCTAGAGTCCCACAATTGTCACGAAGATGATTATTCTAGTAGAGAATTATGGGTCATCCAAAGGTCTAGGTTTTTAAGAAAAGCAGAAAACGCCGTTGGTACAAAGTCAACAACAGAAGAAATATTATGGCCTACGGGAATTCGAAGGAATTCACCAACGGAAATAAACACTTGATAACTCTCAGGTAGGTCGGGGGAAACGTTTTGGCGGTGGACAGCTTACTGCACAAGAAGATATGATACCATGTAAACACGAAACATCCAAACTTTACTTACATAAAGGAAATGCAATGGTTTGGGATACAGGAAAGTGCCTGACCACCAAACCTGCTGTCACCGTACCGTTTCCAGTACCTTCTAAACTTACACTATACTTAAGTGGACCACAATACTGCGTCAGTTTATGTTCGAGTCAAAATAGATAATAGATAATCATCCTCATGACAGCCATCCTTGACACACACACACACACACACACACACACACACACACACACACATACACACACATATATATATTTGTTGTGGTACTAACAAATAAAATTTATTATTCATTTAATTTGTCCCTTTACTCAAAATAAGTTACAACGGGATAAAATGTTGAAGTGAGTTCTTCCGCAATAAAAGGAATAATAATCTCACAAAGGCAAATTTTCCCTCAGCGGCGTGGTTGGTATGGTGTTTGCGTCCCACCTCGGTGGTCGCGGGTTCGATTCTCGGCCATTCCATTGAGGAGTGAGAGATGTGTATTTCTGGTGATAGAAATTCACTCTCGACGTGGTTTGGAAGTCACGTAAAGCCGTTGGTCCGGTTGCTGAATAACCACTGGTTCCATGCAACGTAAAAGCACCATACAACAACAACAACATACAAAATGATGACGTTACAGACATTACTGCTGAGCCAACTGGGGTTATGATGTTATATAATTTAAGGTTAAAGAAATTATGATACGTCAGAAGTTATGGCGTCATGATGCCTCATGTATTGAAGCATGTTCGAACCAAAATAGCTGTTATTAATTATATGAATAAGAAGAAAGTTGCATCTTTAAAATAAGACCGACCATACAAGAAAGGATCGCAAAAAAGGTCTGCTAAGAAATCACATACATAAACAAGTAAAAAACGCGCAAGTCGGCTACATTTATGAAAAAAAGTGCCTTACCCCCAAAAATTGCTACAAAAGGTTTCTCGGCTATTTATTGTAGTATCAAGTGTGCTTATAGCAGAGTTTTAATTTGTTTACAATTACATACACACACACACACACACACACACACACACACACACACATATATATATATATATATATATATATATATATATATATATTATATATGATATATTTACATATATATCACTTCTGTTTACTGTAAGTCAGATAGGCTAATTATATTACCATATCCCCAAAACACGGGTTTAGACAGCAACTTTCCTGTAATATGAGTTGAAATGAATAATGATAAATTGTTGTAGTTTGGCAGCCATATTTGTTCCCCATCTTAGATTTTATAAATTTGTAATCATTGTAATATACTTTGATTAGAATAAATTTACTGGATTCCTAGATTCCCAAAAACAGGAGTTCTGACAGTAAACTTACCTGTGTAAAATGAGTTGAAATAAGCAATTTTTTTTTTCGTTTGGTAGCCATATTGATCATCCATACTAAATTTTGCCTATATGTAATTAGACCTACTTCAATATACCGTAATTCAGATATGTTCTTTGAATTCCCAAATCACCCAAGCATGTGTTTAGAGACCAAATTTACTTGTATAAAGTAAATTAGAATGAATAAAGGAGATTTTCAAAGTATGTTGGTCATATTGGTCCGCCATCTTGGATTTTGTGAGCATATTATCACTTCAGTATGATGCAGATATGCTAGTTGGGCTTCCAGATCCCCATAATAAGTGTTAGGCACCTACATTACTTATCTAGTTTGAGTAATGATGAGTAACGGGCATTTTAAGGATTTAGGAGGGATTATAGACGCCTTCTTGGAAATCAGACCTATTGCACGGTCAGATTGTGGGAGACGTTTTTTTTATGTTATTAAGCACACATTATACTACTACATATAACCAGTTGAAAACCCTTTTGTAGCCATTTTTTCGGGGTCAAACCCTACCTTCAGCCGACTAGCAATTAATTTTTCTGTACGGCGTATAATGCTGTATGAAACTTTCAGCCACGGCCCATGAAACTTTCAGCCATGGTCCGGTGGTGGCCTGTCTTGTTGGCACCTATAGTGGTGCCAGACGCACGATCATGGATAACTTTAACCTTAGATAACATGAAACCTACTGAGGCTAGAGGGCTGCAATTGGTATATTTGATGATTGGAGGGTGGATGATCAACATGCCAATTTGCAAGCTCTCTAGCCACAGTAGTTTTTAAGACCTGAGGGCGGAGAGAAAGAGTGCGGATGGACAGAAAAAGTAATCTCAATAGTTTTCTTTTACAGAAAACTAAAACCTTCATAGGTTCTTCAGCACTGAATAATAATGTAGAATGCTTTATTAATATCACAGTTCGAAGTTATAGGCCATGATCAGTATTCTTAGAAATGTCTAAAAATCTGATTACCAGAAGATTTCATACAAGCAAGAACAAAATTAACTCAAGGCTTGCATATGCTTTTAAGACTAGTTTAAGATCTAAATTGTTATACGTATTTTAGTTTCACCGCACATTATGATGCAAACTAAGGTCCTGAACCTTGATCTGAACAACCAGTGAAGTGTTAATTTTTATCTCTATTATACAAATACAATTACCTTCCAATGATTTACATTATTTGGATAATTCTGTTAATACAAAAATAGAGACATAAACTTAAATAACATTTTTGCTCCAAAATCAATATAAATAGAAATCAGATTCAAAACGTATAGTTTAAAAATTCTTTAGTTACATACTTGGAAATATTGCTTGTATATCTACATTTAATATTCATCCTTTGTGATTCTAATTTATTTATCAGAAGAACAATTATATTTTGGCAGCTATTGTTGTGTTAATAAGTGTTTCGTCCAGCGGCACGTAGTAGTTGCATATTACTGTCAAAGGTTGCTAACAGAGTTGAGGCCGTGAATTACTTTTTCTGTTTATGAAGCCCAACTTCATTAGCAGAATCTTTGCAGGGTCCCTTCGGCCCCTAGCTGCTTACTGCTTTCATTCCTTTTACTGTACCTCTGTTCATATTTTCTTCCTTCCATCTTGCTGTCCACCCTCGCCTGAATTGATTCATGGTGCAACTGCTTTGAGGTTTTCCTCCTGTTGAACCTTTCAAACCTTTTACTGTCAATTGCCGTTTCAGCGCTGAATGGCCTTAGTTGCCCGAATGCTTGGCATTATGCCCAAGATCCATAAATCAATTAATTCATAAACAAAGGAACTGAAAGGAAAACGGAAGTGGGGAAGATTCAGATGGAAAATCGCCACAGGAGCAATCCGGAGAAAGGCTGTTAAAATTTGCGGTCAAGTGATGATCACGATAATCACGAGATATTCACCGCATTAATTAATAGCAATGGAATGCGCGGCTAGAAAATAACTTTCAGCTTGGGTGCAAATACTACGCGAGGTCATTAGGAAAATGTTTTTGCGAGACGTTTTTCGTACGGCCATCAAAACATCGAGTGGACATGATTATGCACATGTGCATTTACGAAACAACTGCCTCTTTAAGGAATATATATATATATATATATAATATATATATATATATATATATATATATATTATATATATATATAATGTGTGTGTGTGTGTCAAAGACATAAATACACAAATCAGGATAAATATTCCCATACGCAGCAACAATTTCCAACCACCTTGTCATATAGAACAGGTAAGGCATCAAAACACTGTAACGACCCACCTTCTTGGGGCCAGACTGCATCGAGGGTCTTTCAACATAACGAAGGCTATTATTTTGTGTATAATTCGTCTTTAATATCTGTCGTAAGGACACAAAGAAAAAATCTCATCTGGATATAAGAGAGAGAGAATTCTGTAAATATGCGAACTTAAAGATTCACAGTTTGACCCAGTTTCTTCAAGTAAGCTGAACCAGATACCAAGCACTGATATTATGCATAGTTTTTAGTGTACCAACAAATTTTAGAATTGCAATAAAAAGAAATGAAGCTGACGCAATCTTTACAGTTTACATTCGAGACCCGGATCCTGGTCGGGAGAATGAAATGGATACACGGAGCCATCTATTAGCAACCTAACGAACCACATTCAAAAACAGAACGAAGTAACCTCATTAACCAATCGGGTTGCAAAAGGTACTTCTAATTACGAGTGAAGCGAAGTCATTACTGGAAACGGGCTCATTTCTGGCGGCCTGGAACCGACCCGGCACGACCCTAACGCCATTCAAATGCTAATATCTCTAAAAATATTGAGGGCAAAGGAAAAATTCTTTCGTCAGGTAAAACCTTACGTCTTTAAATTTTATCCCATATAAAGTGTTTTTTTAAATATCAGTTTCATCCCGTATAAAATTTATGTTCAATATATCATAAATCCACATTTAAACGATGTTTTCATTATTTATTCATTTTTATTTTTTCTTCAGTTTTTATTGTATATATATCCTTATTATTATAATTGCTTGAATTAAAGGTCTTCTCACCTTCAATATAAAGATCATTTCGCATTGTATCACTAGTCATAATATTAGCAGTTTGGTGTTGGAAGACTATTTGAAATGCAGGTAAGGATAACGATTATGAAGGAGAGAATTCCAAGATACCCAGTTAAAGCCTTTGATGGTTCAACTTGATGCTTCGCGAGTTATTGCCTTTAGTGCGCCTACTGGTTTACAATGAGAACATCTTGAGTTGAACTTTTCCGCATATATCTGTAAGACAGACAGACAGAGAGAATAGTAGAGGGGGGGCGGGGGGGGGGGGGGGGGGGGGGGGGGGGGGGGGGGGGAGGAGAATAAGAATAAGAAAAAAAGGAAAATGTCAGAGAGATGGAGAGGTGAGGAGAAAAGGGAGGAATATAGGAGTGGCCTGAGAGTTGTCGCAAGAAAGGCGAGGGTACAAAAGCAAAATAAGACAACGAGAAGTGTAAGAAGATGAAGGATAACGAGGGAGAGGATGCTGAAAGGGACACGGTAAGGAGGAGAAGAAGGAGGAGGGAGATGGGAGAGGGAGAAGAGTTGCTCCCGGAGAGAGAGGAATTTATCCAGGGCTACATCTCAAAGCGGATTTCCGCCTGCTCTCAAGAGAAGTCGGAATTTTTTGACGTCTGTTTACGAGGTGGACATTACAAGAAAGGATCGAGCTCGCTCGACAAACTTTGGTGCATTCATTTGACAAAATATGAAAATTCACGAATCATAAAAAATATAGCTACATATTCAGGGTATTTTTAAGGATGTCAAAAGAATTGTTTCTGATACCGGTTGCCCAAGAAGTTTTGTTTTACGAGGATCATTTGGGTACGGGTCATGACTGATACTCCCAAAATATTTACATTATATTATACATATTTATGATTATATTCTATCCACGCCCCCTCTTTGTATTACACACACACACACACACGTATATATATATATATATATATATATATATAGATATAGTATATATATACATACATACTGTAAATCAGTCTTCTCTGCAGTTCGAATCCAGGTGACGAGGTACTTAATTATAATTCCGTTTAGGCGTAAATTATTCCCTAGGTATGGTGAGCTTGCTATCTAGCGACATTTGGAATGTATATGGGCGCCGACGATATATGGTAGGGCTGGAGTTCAAATTTCAGCATTTGCAATGAATCCAGTTATAAACTTTTAAAAAATTGTAATTTAATTGACTAAATATATATAGAATAATCACACAAGCATAAACAAAGCCTTCGGGTCAGTCTTGTGAGAGTTGATAATCGGCTCAGTGGTCTGGTAAAAATATTAAATTTTTAATGATAATGTACAAGGCCGTCGGTGTACTATGTACGGGGTGAGTGTTGAAGCATCCCTAATCAGAATCGTGTGGAGGTATATAAAGGTATAATGTTGTGGAGGTTCGTCATAGCTTCAGCAATTGAATGATGAACGATCAATATTGGCGAAAAAATAAGACGGAAATAATTCGTAAGCTTATATATGGACATGTATCACTAAATATATATAGGAAACATTCAGTACAAAACTAATAAACTGATGGAAAGAATGTTGGGTACTCTTACTGGGATCGTGTCCCAATCCAAGCGAGTCAAAACAGTCTTACAAATCTCGTCGACCGCCTCAGAGACTCTCACGTCTTATGAATGCGCTGCAGACATTGCAAAAATGCAGCGAAGGAAATCCCCTTCCGAGACTTATGATGCGCAATTCCGATCCTTCTTGGAGTCTGTAGGATTCTAAAATCCTTATCTTAAGGAGCCAGGACTCCCATCATTTCACTCTAGGATGGAAACCAATGGAACTCTCCTTTACCTCCAGAGTGACAACATTGGTCGATGACTTTAGCATCACTATTGTAATTGGAATCGTCGACAACGAAGATGACCTGATGAACACTGTTCGTCTCTAAGAATGTCTGGATAGTTTGAAAAACAACAACAGTAGCATTATTGTCATGTCGATTTGTTTGGCGTTTTAATTTATATTATTGATTAATCATCTTTGAAAAGCCACTGTTTACGGTATGAAATAAAAGTAGTTGTTACTGATCTCATCAGAAAGGGGTTCATATTATACACAGTAAACACACACATTTTGTACATATTTATTTGTATATATCATAATATATTTATAAATGTATAAGTATATATATATATAGTATATATATATATATATATATATATATATATATATATATATATATATATATCATATATATACAGGGCACTGGGCACGGTATGGGTAAATTTGTGTATAAAATAATTGTTGGTTAATATTCCTTCCAAAATTCTTGCGTTTAGACAATGTTAGCGACTCATATTTCCCCTACCCACTCTGCAATCCAGGTGAATTTTAAGAGAAATATCAGTCCGCAAAGAATCGAAAAAAGCGAGTGATTGGTATCCTCAAAGTGTCATGGATTTTGTTGAGAAAACATGCAATCATTTTCCCGTATCTAAGAAAAACCGGCTTGGCTCAGAGAAACTCTCTCTCTCTCTCTCTCTCTCTCTCTCTCTCTCTCTCTCTCTCTCTCTCTCTCTCTCTCTCTCTCTTCCCTCCACGCCCACTACATCATCTCCGCGTTATTCTTAAAAAAAGCGTTAGTATTATAACGTATTTTGTACGAGAAAATACATTCTTTTTAGATACATAGATGGATAGATAGGTAGAGTATTATTATCATGTAACTGTTGCTGTTGTACAGAGCTATTGACTGAGTTACTTGACAGAGCAGACTGAATCTGCAAAAGCATATGACCTCAGTAGTGGAGAAAAAATGCTGTACGCCCACGAAACCTCGTGACGTAGGCAGACTTAATATAAAGCATTCGCCCTTCATGACACATAGTACAGAAACTGAAAGAAGTGGCTTTTATGTGAAAGAGACCAATAGAATAAGTTATGTGCCGTTCATGTGACAGAGAAATCACGAAACATTAATAAAGCAGGCTTTAATTCTTATAAAAGAAAAACGTGAAATTCGGCAGTGAGACTTGTGTTTGACAGGGAGATCATGGAATTGAAGATATGCAGTTTATATAATATATATAATATATTTTATATATATATTATATATTTAATATATTTATATATATATATATATATATATAATATATATATATAACTATAATTTTTTTTTTTAGCCGAGACCTATTGAATTATTTTGGATAGTATTTTTTGTGTACTTTATTTGATAGAGGGAATCCATGAAAATTTCACAATACAACCTTCGTTTTACACAATAATAAAACTTTAACGATGCAGCAATTGTTTGACAAGTAAGAGAAAGAAGAGCAACGATTTTCTATTTGTTTAACAGAAAGGTGACGAAACTCAATATAACAGTTATCATCCGATAACGTTTTATGCTGTCAAAGATAACACAAGACTTGAACATTTCATTCTTTATTGAACAAACACATCATGAAATTTTACCGAAGAATCGTTACTGTCTGAAGAACCACGAACTTCCACTGTTAATGCAATACTGGTCTTTATTTGGCTAAGAAATAAGGAAACTTAGGCAAAGTAGTCTGTTTTCAATAAAAAGACAGCAGTATGTGTGGTGTGCAGACTTCACTTAACATGGAGCATGAGACTTGAAACGGAACTCAAGGGAAGCAACTATTTTGAAAGAGAAAGGAAATTGGCGGGGTTTAACCTTCGTAGCAGAGACGTTGAAACCTTAATAATGCTGTATTTATCAGACAGAAAGATTATATTTATTAGCTTTACTTGATATTGCCAGTTGATAGCGGGAACATCAAAACGTCTGAAGGCTCATACCCTACAGCTTTAACATATAAATGATTCGATTGTTAAACTCACTCTCTTCCATCGAGTGAAGATATACTGGTTGATTACACTAATACCTATTGACCTTCTTCTGAACAAAATTTGTATTAGTCACAAAACAGAGCAGATAAACATCGGTTCAGTCAGTTCGTTCTAGACTCTAGAGGACTGTGAGGGAATCGTTGACAGGAAACCTTCAAATATTCAAGTTGTCAGTTGCCAAAGGTAACCAGATAGCTACGAGTCTATTTCCAGTGGAGACCCAGTTCATTGTGAGCGTTCCAGTATTGTTTCATTATTCATTACATGAAGTGGTTATTTCTTTCCCCGACGTTCTTATTGACTTCATTAGGCCTCTCTTTTGACAACACCCCTGGCTCATTGAACGTGTCTCGGGAATAGTTTAATTAGGAAATTCCATATGGCTTCCATTTTATGACCTCGACATCAACCAAAGAAAATGTTGGGTCACAAACAATGGAGATACATAAACGATATACAAATCCGTGACCGCCATTATGGTATGGGAAGCACCATCTAACGTTTGTATCTGTGTGTCCGTGTGTGTGTGTGTGTATAACTTTGATAGACAAAAATATTCAGAAGGGGAACACCGGGAAACATGATGATTTCCTGAGTAGAAAGTAGTTTTGAAGCTGCCTTCCAACTAGAATAAATCAATTATGGGAAACGAAAATGATGCAGAGACAAATTGGAATACTAAATTTCTCAGTAAGAAAAAAAAAGCGGGCTGGAAGAAAAGCTATAGCAACCAATATGTAGAACTTATTAAAGCAAATATTAAAAAAAAAAATTTACAAATAACGAATCATGTGAACGAGAGTCAATAAAAAATTACAATTTGCCACATATTCACGCTTTGGATAAGTAAATGATTAAGAGATGTACAAGGATATACAAAAACAAATAAATATATAGCTAAATCATGTGGAAAATGGCCGAACAATCCGAAACAGGATTTGAAATGGAAGGCGTAAGTTGGTGAAACGAAGAATGCCACTTGGTAACGTGAATGGTCCACAAAGGTTGTTCCTAAAGTCCTGTCGACAATATGAAGTAGATGAATAGAAGGACAAAAAAGGGGAAATGGTATACTGGATAAGTTACCTTAGTGAGCGCAGCTTTAGTCTCTGCATGTTGACATAGAGAGATTAAAGTATGCATGTGTGTGTAGTATATAGTACATACACACATGCATATAGATATAGTCACATTATGCTGTATAATGAAGTACACAAAAAAATCTTTACAAAAGTCTCATGAGTTAACATGCGTCAGTCGTGGAAGACATTCACAAGTCTTCCTCTCAGGAAATAGTCGTCTCCCTTAATAGGAGATTACCTCTTTATTGCAATCCCCGGGTCCGAGATGAACCCCCACATCCAAGCTGCTTCCTACAATCGCGCAGGAGTCTCTCTTCATCACATACAACTGTCTTTTCTTTTGGGGGGGGAGAGAAAACACAAAACAAATAAAATATCAGTGATTTAAAAATGGAAATGAATGCCAAATAAACAGATTAATGAACGTAATGTATTTCAGCGAGTTAAACATATAAAGTAAACTAACAAACACGAAAATAAAGTTACACTTCAGTAGAAACGAAGCCATAGTGCTGTATTACAACGCAAGTATGATTGGTTAGCTACGGGAATGGGCCCCCCACCCCCCAAAAATTATAGAATAAAAGATCCCAGGCCCATACGTTTGATGGCAGTTTTCTTAAGTCCCCCCCACCTCTCTCTCTCTCTCTCTCTCTCCCACCCACATATTATTTTGAACGCGGGAGCGTCACACAAAGGCACATTCCATATGTCTATTGAAGAAAACAATAAACAATACACCGTAGAAAGTCGAGAGAGAGAGAGAGCGCCCGCCGTAATCAATAACAGGGAACCGAGTTATGATCTGCCGTGAGTTGCACATTTGGGACGCTGTCATTACGGTGATTAAGATTAGTCCTTTTTGGTTTATGTAATTTGTAATGTTGTTGCTCATATACTACTTGTTATATCCACTAACCTAAATTCGTTTTCATTACGTCGATACAATCAATACAGTATTTTATATATTATTGTTGTTGTCCTTTTTATATTAATTACTTTCAGTGAAGTTTTTATTACCCATCTTTTAAGATCTAATTTCCATCATTCAATATTTTTGTTATTATCATGATGTAGCATGGTGTATACAATGAAAATTCCAGTTTACTCGGCATTCTTTACGAACTTGAAGTGAAAACTTCCAGTTTTTCTTTATTTCATTTTCCCCAGAGAAGTGGTTAAGATATAACCACTTGGATTTATCTCGCTATATACTTACATATCTACCTATACTATATATATATATATATATATATATATATATATATAGTATATATATATATATACTATCTATCTATCTATCTATCTATATATATATATATATATATATATATATATATATATATATATATATATATATATATATATATATATAATCTCAAGGAAAGTGTGGCCTTTTGCGTCACGCGTTCTGCGTTGTGAGAGGCGATGGTGATATCAAGGAAGCTAAGTGTTTGGTAATAATTATAACATATAATACATCATTTTTGAGACAGATATAGAGATGAAAGGAAACCCGGGAGTGCACGGCCTTTTGTGGAGTTTATTCCACCTTCTTACAACACTAATTGCAGCAACAAGTTACAGATCTCTTTCTCTCACTCTATCATAATCCAGTACACACAAACACAAACACACACACACACACACATATATATATATATATATATATATATATATATATATATATATATATAATATATATATATATATATACATATATGTATGTGTGGAGAGAGAGAGAGGGAGAGACCTGTAACTTACTGTTGCAATTTGTGTGCTGTGAAAAGGTGGACACATATATCAAATCTAAATATTGTTCTAAACGACTCGTTCCCTCAGTATAAGGTGTGGCGATGTGACTTTCTGGCACTCCTAAAAGGCATTGTACGGAGGGACGAAAATCTACGGCTGAAGGCCGATATTACTGAAGGGAGGAATTTACATAAAACTCTGGACTTAGTTTAAATGAACTATACTTACACATTCAAATTACTTGTAGGTCCAGATATTTATGGAAGGTGGTTGATTGCAGCCTCACCGGAAACATGTGGCTGGGAAATGACCCAGACACAGATATGATTTGTGCAAAGCGGGTTATTTAAATGCGAGCGTCGTATCGAAGTGTTCCCAAATTTCCTCTCACAACCAGGCACGAGATCTGTCTGCAAAGAGATTGCATTCCAGGATCAGCACTAAGTCGATGGACACGTGGGAAAACGTTACACATTACTTGCTCTTAGTATTTCATATCAAAGCTCACCCATAGGGACATAAAATGACTGGGAGCTTATACAGAAAGGAATACTATGTTGTTTGATTAACTGTGGGATGTTTAATATCATTACCAGCCTCACAAGGGGAATTAATCACAGCATCGAACCAAAATTGGGGAGTGAGAAGCTGAGCCAAAAAGGGGGGGAAGTCGCCTTGGAAGAATGAAAACGAAATACAGACAAAAGACAAAAATGATTCACTGGCTGCACTAGAAATTACTCTCACAGTACCTGGACATCCATGGTCTTGTTGTCCTCTTATTTGCTGATAGATCTGTGCACTACGGAGATAAGCAGTGGCGTGGTTGGTTTGGTGTATGCTTCTCACCTCGGTGGTCGCGAGTTCGATTCTCGGCCATTCCATTTAGGAGTGAGAGATGTGTATTTCTGGTGATAGAAGTTCCCTCTCGACGTGGTTCGGAAGTCACGTAAAGCCGTTGGTCCCGTTGCTGAATAACCACTGGTTCCATGCAATGTAAAAACACCATACAAACAAACAAACAAAACACTATGGAGATAAAGGAACACAGTGGGATCCCAGAGGAGCAGGGGATCAAAAGGGGGCCAAGTAGTGTTCTGCAAGTGAGAGGCGTCTGAGCTATGGGACACTCTGGATGTCTGAGAACAAGCTGCTGTTGCTTGTCCTTTAAAAATCTTGGCCTAGATATGCTCCACCCCATTCAGGACACCTCAGGAGATTAATTCCAGGCAGCTAATAGGAATAGAGATAGTTCAGAGGGAAAGAAGGCTTTCAGTTCAGTGGGGCAACTCAAGAATATGAACTTCCTTTAAATAAGTTCTTTTAGAAGGAAATTCAGACATCTATAAGTTGCCCTTCCTCACCAGTCTTTGAGTGTCCCATGACTCATCTTTTGTCTCTTCCACAGGTACCAGCTGGACCTTGGGCAGAAGCACATGTTGGACCAAGGAACACGCCTGGACAAAGGATCACTGGAACGGAGGTGATAAAATGAGAAGACAACAGATGAGCGGCCTTAAAATTTCTCCAGCTGTTGAAGCATTCACACCTCACCTGGGAGCCCTCCAATCCTCTGGAGACTGCCACGTGTTTCATTATTTTTCATAGTGCAACCCCATCTCATCGGCTCCACAATTCAGAAGTCAAGACTGGCCCGCTGGCCAGGTACTGTAATGGAGTCATTTTTAGTGCAGTCAGTTACCGTTTTTACCTCTTGTCTGCACTTCCTTTTTCTTTTTTCCAAGGTGACTTTTCCACTGTTGGTTCAGCATTGCATCATTTTTGGTTACTGTACAGCAGTCCCCCCATTGTTACTTTCGATGCTGTAAATAACTATCTTTGTTTTGTACTAGTGATATTAAATCTAGTTGTGATATTTCCATTTAGACTAGTGTCTGGTACATCGGGAAGTAACGTTTGTTGTTCATGCTAAGCAACCCCCTTTAATTAATAAAGCAATGCAATATTCTCTTCTGTGCAAGCATCCAGTGATTCTGTAGCCCTGTGAGTGGACATTGATGTGAAATGATAAAAGAGAATCGTGTTTAACTTTTCTCCACGTGTCTGTCGCCTTAGTATTGACCTTGTGAGGCAATCTATTTGCAGGTGTAAATATCACCTGCCTTGCTGTGAGGAATCTAGAACCCTTGGAAGTGATGTTAGGAACCATTAATCAATTCTCTGTGCTCAAACCTCAGTTTCCTGCCCAGACCTTTTCCGGCCTTCAATCAACTGCCTTTCATTTCATCTCTGGGCCATTGCGACTTATATATATATATATATATATATATATATATATATATATATATATATATATATATATATATATATATATATATATATATATACACACACACACACACACACACACACAAAACAATACAGGGGTTACTACAAAACTTATAATTTTAACTGTCGATTCTTGGAGGACATTACTGTAAACTGTACCTAAACAGAAAACACATTTTAAACATTAATCCATCCTACACACACTACACAATTCGCCTCTAGCTTGCATTTGTTCTCTCACTTCCTGTGTGTAAGGCCCTTCATTTCCAAAATCTCTTCCCGTCTAGCTGTTTAATACTGTCTGGTGTTCCGCTCCTCCTTTCTACCGACCTGTCGTCCTCCATGTTTTTTCCACTCGACAGAGCCATCTCAAACAGTGAGTCATTCTTTCATCAACGTATTGTTCGCTCTTTCAGCTCTTCTTAGGCCACATACATTACTCAAAACGTAGTAATTTTTTCTGCCATTGAGATTCACATCAAACATAAAGGATAGTGAGCTCAACAACCCTTCCACATGAAGTTTAAGAGACCCATACATTCACTCCTTGGCTTCACATACGTTCCAGATATCTACCCAGTCTTTTGCCCCCATAATTCTTACTACCTCCTCTTGTCGTCTTTGTCCGTATACAAAGAAACGACTATTACTTTCACCGACTATACTTTCACCTATTTTTCCATAACCACACAGACCTTATACAACCAGGCCAGCCATTTAATCACACCACTGTTCTGCAAGTCTCATTTGTAATCTCTGCAGCTCATGGTGTCTTTCAATTCCTAATTGTCTTTACTGCCCTTGTGACATTCCGAAACTCCCACAATTCCCGTCGACTCATATATATATATATATATATATATATATATATATTATATATATATTATATATATATATATATATATTAATGTTCAATTTATATGCCCTTTTCCTCTTAAACGGGGGAAAGAGTGAGGCTACACCTCTGTTATTTTCTCTTGGTATAACGCAGCGGTTCCCAAATAGGGGTAAATTACCCCACTGGGGGTAATTTCGCATTTTATGGGGCTAATGACAGTTTTCATTTTGACAGGTGCTGTAATATATTTCATAGCAAACTGGATTTTTGGGACTCAAAATTGAAAACTGGCAGAATAGCTGCATTTCCTAAGTTAGGAGAGTTTTTGGAAGATACAGATTCTATACACTTGAGTGATATGGGGAGTATAATGAGTGCGCATTTAAATAGCCTGTGTCTGGGGATGGAAGAATATTTCCCTGAAATTAACCCACTCAACTATGCTTGGATTCAGAATCCATTCACACGTAACACTGAACATCTGCCAGATGAACCAAATGGACTCGCAGAAGAAATACTTGAAATAAAAGCAAGCAACATCATACAAATGGAATTTAACTCCATGAAATTATCTTCATTTTGGATTAGCCGTAACAAAGAGTTCCCGCTGGCAAGTTTAGAAGCAGTTAAAATGATTTTACCATTTGGTTCAACTTACATTGTGAGGCCGGCTTTTCAGCTCCTTTGACCATCCGGAGTGAAGAAAAATATAGATTGAACCCAGAAAATGACACCAGATGTGCCCTTACAAAACTATCTCCTCGCATTACTGAAATTATCTGAAACCAAAGGTGTCATTTTTCAAACTACTGAAGATTTTTTAAGTACATATATATATATATATATATATATATATATATATATTATATATATATATATATATAATTATAATATATATATAATTTTGTTTTACATAAATCATGTACAAAATGATAGATATGGTGTGGCGGTAACGAGCTTGCTGCTAGCCAGGATTTTGGAAAAAGTGGGGTAATGACCAAAAGTAATTGGGAACCACTGGTATAACGCAAAGACCGCGCTGTACATATTCTGTATTCTAGACGCGACAGTCTTTTGTTGTTAGTTTGGTGTTAAAAGGTGAAATAAGTTTTACAAAAAGTCTTGGGCTTCTGTGGTACTGGTACTTTCCATATACATATATGTATATGCATATAGTTATATCTATATGAGTATAAGATAGTAGTGGAGCAGAAACATGGCCGGTAGAGAGTGCTAGAGAAGAAATCGAATGCGGTAGCGATGAAAGTGCTCAGGTGGATGTGTGGAGCAACGAAAATGCACACGATTTAAAATGAAAGAATAAGGGGAACTACGAAAGTGGTAGAACTATCAAAGAAGGCCCAGAAAAGAAGACTGCAGTGGTATGGACATGTGATGAGAATGGCCGAAGGAGCGAAGGTGGACGGATGCCGTTAATTTAAGGAAGACCTGAGAGATAAACAATTGTCAGAGGACGATGTGTTTGACCGTGTGCCGGGTGAAGGAAAACTGTCAGAAACATCAATCCCACATACAAGTGGGAAAAGAAGCAGCGAAAGAAGATATAGATAGTTTTATGTATACATATATATCTTCTTCTTCTTCTTCTTCCCAGCTTGTTCCCATTTTTATATGGGGTCGCCGTTTCGGATGAGCCGTTTCCATCTATTTCTATCTTGTGCTTCTGCCTCATCAATTCCCTTCTCATTTAAGTCTCCTCTCACACAGTCCTTCCATCTCTTTCTTGGTCTCCCTCTTTTTCTTCTTCCTTGCACCTCCACCCCCATAGTATGTCTCCCAGTGTCCTCATCTCTCCTCAACAGGTGTCCATACCATCTCAGCCTCCCCTCCTGCACTTTCTTTGATACTTCCACCACCTTAGTTGACCCCCTTATGTAGTCATTTCTGATCCTATCCACTCTTGTTACCCCAGACATCCACCTAAGCATTCTCATTTCTGCCACATCCATCTTCTTCTGCTCTGCTTTTCTCATGCTTGCTGTTTCCGTACCATACAGCATTGCTGTTCTTACCACCGTCTTGTGAAATTTTCCTTTTAACCTAAGCGGCACTCTTTTGTCACAAAGAACTCCCGAGGCCGCTCTCCAGTTGTTCCAGCCTGCCTGTACCCGATGTTTTACTTCTTCTTCCATACTTCCTCCAGCGTTAACAAAAGATCCCAAATACTTAAACTTATCAACTATCCTTATTTGCTCTCCACC
>NC_061099.1:54830638-54870638 GCF_015104395.2 Macrobrachium nipponense | reverse complement strand
ACCGTAGGATCAATTGCTTATAAACTATCCAAATATATCACTAAATTGTTATCCCCGTTACTTGGAACTGTATCTAATTCACACATCCGGAATTCTGTTGTTCTTGTGGAAAAATTAAATAACATTGTATTAAACCCTAGTGATGTCTTTGTCAGTTTTGTTTACAAAAGTCCCTATTGACTCTGTGCTAGAATATTTATGTAATGAACTTGTATTGCGTGAATTACCTATGTCCGTTAGTCACATAATTTCATTAATTAAGCTGTGTATTTGTGATTGCAGATTTACTTTTAATGAAGAATGTTACCAACAAATATTTGCTATGGCAGTGGGTAACCCCTTATCACCTCTTCTTGCAAACTTATATATGTTGAATTCTTTGAAAAACAACACCTCCCGAATGTCACACTTGTCCCCTTAAAATGGTTCAGATATGTAGATGACATCTTGGTGGTCTTACCTGTAGGTATCGATGTAAACTATTTATTGCCTAATAATTTAATGCCATCCATAAAATTCACTGTTGAAATTGAAAGTAACAATGTCATCCCTTTCTTATATGTATTAATACATGAGAGTCTTTCCAACGTAAATAATTTAGTGCCACGGACGTTTTTTCTTTTCTTTAAAGTGATCTGGACCTTTTGTGAATAATGTGTTTCTCATTGTTCTGATCAGTCTTGACTTTAGTGAAGGGTCGTTAAAAAGATCTCAAGCAGTTCTCGTTTTTCATTTTCCTCCGTGGCATTACCTTTATTTCTACAATAACATCACGTCTTATATATTTCGTGATCAAGTTATTCATGTATGCATATTTATACAGATAGACAGATAGCTAATATATATATATATATATATATATATATATATATATATATATATATATATATATATATATGTGTGTGTTGTATTATATATATATATATATATATATATATATTAGGGCTTGTGACTTGTATGATAAGGCGCCCTATGAGGTAATGTTAGACTTGCGATAATCTATACGCTAAGTCGGTTGGTATTGCACTTCCATCTTCAATATATATATATATATATATATATATATATATATATATATATATATATATCTATATATATAATATATTATATATATGTGTGGGTATGTTATGTATATATATATATATATATATATATATATATATATATATATATATATATAGAATCTTCTGGTCTCGTTTTGTTAATGTAAAGACTAACTTCAAAATGAATCGGAATAGTGGTTGAATGTCAACTGGGCTAAATATGAAAAACAAATAAGAATCCAAAAATCTAGATTTTTACCTTATTTAAGCACCCTGAATAAAATCATAAAAAAGATACCTGGAACTACAGCTGAAGGCAGATCAGCGACGGGTGGAAGGTCATCTGCCCAGTGTTGCACAGAACGAAATAAAAGGAGAATGAAGAGCTTGACGGACCACTTCGAGCAGGACGAGAAAATGATTGAAATATTGCTTCAAGTGAACGGCAAGCAGAACCGTCCAGAGTAAGAGATATCATATAGCACTATGTTGTAGTATTATTTATCCTAAAGTCCCAAGTATGAAGTTTCTCGTACAGATTACATCTAAACCTACGAATACTTGTGATGAAACCATATGAAAATTATGCAAACATTTTCCTATATCTTATCGACAAAACTGAATTTATGTGAATGATTAATAAATTACAGGTTCGAATGATTTTTTTTTATATTGCTATTCACGCACTATTTAAGCGCACATGTGCTCAGGCAGATAACGTTACCTCGTTCTAGTACTCAGATGCGTGTTCGAATCTTGCCTGGGCGTCAGAATTTCTTCATCTGGTTCTTCATTTGGATGTTAGGCTTCTTAGTGACGATCGTATTCGAAATTGCGAAGAAATCGAGAAGTTGAAAGAGGGCATTGTTTGATTGATTGATTGATAATGGAATATAGGGCATAGCCCAAGCGCTGGGACCTGCTAAGGTCATTCAGCGCTGCCAAAAAAGAGGGCGTTGTGGTTATCACTATTACATATGTGCATTCGGTGTTGTCCTAAGTTTTTAATGGGTTAAAATATATGTAATACTTTACATAAAAAGCGCCTAGTGGCGTGATCGGTATATCTTGGCCTGCCTACCTCGGTGGCCGCGAGTTCGATTCTCGGGCATTCCATTGATGTGTAAGAAATGTGTATTTCTGGTGATAGAAGTTCACTCTCGACGTGGTGCGAAAGTCACGTGAAGCCGTTGGTCCTGTTGCTGAATAATCACTGGTTCCATGCAACGTAAAAACACCAAACAAACAAACTTTACATAAAAAAAAACATACAAACACAAGTATATATGTAAACATATATATGCATATTTGCATTTAGATTCTGACTTCGAAACCATTATATTCTTCTTGGGCGCGACACTCGAGCACCAAAAGCGTTAATGAAACTGGTCATAATCACGGCATGTTGACAACTGATCCCTCACTATCAGCGTTTAATTAATTGATAATCCTGGTGTGAACGACTCGACGTTACTCAGCGTCGATGAAAATACCACACATATCTGCAACATAACAGTGGAGTTTTATAATCACATGTCTGCAAGATCTGTTGACAAGTCATGATCCTCTCATCTACACAGATTTCCAGCTGATCTATTGCTTTTTATGCAATCCTGAGTTATTAACCTCTTTTTGAACAGTCGAATAGGAAACGGCTGAATACATCAGAACTTCGACTTTCAATTGCAAGAGGCGAGAGCCAGGTAGAAGAAGCTTCTTCAAGTGACCAAGCAATGTTGACTAAATTATAAGGACGAAGACCGCAATGATGAATAACGTAACACAGTGAGAGAGAGAGAAACAAATAACCGTAAATATGCATATTTTCTTGCAATACTTTTGCGGATGTACCTAAACTTGGCGGCAGCGAAATTTCATTTTAGAATTCGGAAGAATTCAGTTTTTTTTTTTAAGTTAAAGTTGAAGATACTAAATTACGCTTAATATTGCGCGCCGTACATTTTCAGCTGTTACGATTACATAACACGTGATCCATGATCCTGCTTAATGGACTAGTAGCGCACAATAAAAAAAAAAAGGGGGGTGGGGGCGACTATGACTGTATCCTGTGGTACATGAATCCCTTCTTTTCATTTCTGGGTTTTGTAAGAGAACACAAATAATGTGACTCTAAAGTTCCCGAGTTAGAAAGTGAGGAGTAATTGATATACGAGTATATATATGTAATTCTAAACATCATTCATCTTTAGCGACGACGAGAAGACTTCCAAGATCATTGCCCTGTGAATAAAATTTAATTAAAATAAGAAAAGATTACTTTTACTGCCTTTTCTTAGCTATTTAGATGATAAGTGTTCTTACTATAGTAGATTCACATTAACCATGCATCTGATGTCTAGGCCAGTCCCTTACGAGTCCACAGAGGCAGGATACATGTTCCACCTCTCCAGAGGGATGCGTCTTTCAAAAGTATCCCTCAGGAGAGGTGGAACATACATCCTGCCTATGTGAACTCTCGAGAGCGACTGAGAGTTTCCAGCCCCGTGTTGGCGTATCAACAGCCAATCAGGAGCGTCGTAAGGGACTGGCCTAGACATCAGATGCATTATTTTACAACGCATGAATACATAACCCAAAGTGAGGTAAAACATCTCTTACACGATGAGAATATGAAGGCATGAACAAAGATGGCAAACGGAGGAATCAAAGCAACACAGCGATGCTGAATCATTCACAACCACAACCTGTGCTTTCACTCCAACAAGAATAATTCTAGTGAATTTCTCATAACTTTATGTTGAGTTTAGAAAAAAAAGGCTGGCAGTGTCTATTTAAAGCTAGGAATAAGTTTTGGAATGATTTGTTTTTAATCGGAGGCGGAAATTTAAAAATTGTAAGGGAGAGTAGAGACATTTGCATACCTTTGCTAAATTCACGTTTAGTGATAAATTTCGGAGTCCGAACAACCATAGGTTACAGAAGTTGCGAGATGGAACTAAGTATACCAGTGTGACATGTATAACCCGACACAAAATATCTTACGTACAAATAAATGTCAAGTAAAGATCAGGTATATAGTTTTATCGTTAGTATTCCTGCCAAATATTTAAACCAGACTACCGGGGTGAAATTATATTGTCTAATGGTGCATGCCCAAAAGTTTCGTTTAATATTATTATATAATAATGAAGACTTCTTAAAATCTACAGAAAAGTTATATGAAACTCTTAACGTCTTCTTATGGGTCAAAGCCAGGCATTTAGTAAAACAAGCAAATTTCTGTTTTTGGAGATTGCAATCTATGTCAGGGTATCCAGAAAGAAGTCAATCCCAATCAACCTCATGGAACGTGACTTTTTTTTCTTTGATTTATTTTCCATACCCTGTGGAATCCTCTTTGTACATATCTGACTAATTTCTTCAGCTTTATACACGCATTAGTCTCATTTTCTCACTCGAGGGGAGAGATGTACTTATTGTCCTTTGTGTGTGCGTGTCCTTCCATCCTTCTGTCTGTCTGTCTGTCTGTCTGTCTGTGGATTCAAACAGCCCAGTCGCAGACTAAATTTCAAGGAATCCCAATTGTTTAATTCAATGTTTACTTTCGTCCATGGGTATTAATTAATGTGATTTTAGTTGAAAAAATAAATATAAATTAGTTAGAATAGGTAGCAATTTTATAGGGAAAAAGGAATATGAAACCTAATGAGTTCGATCAGCGAGGAGAGTGACTTATCGGCAGTGACAGTGACCTAATGGTCACTGTCACTGCCGATAAGGAATGATCTTTTCGCAAGTGACCATGAACAGAGAAAAATCAAGCTCAAAATTTCGAGGTAATGCAGAAACCTGTGTAAGTGGCAGGTGAGGATTTGTTCATATCAATCACCGAGTTATATCAGAGACTTTTGGCTTTATGATACAGTCAAGGTCAACCTACAGAGGCAACCTTCTCCCATAAGCTGCCAGCAGTCGTGCCTTCTCTCTTTATAGATGATGGAGAAATGAGAAATACACCAAAGTTACATCTCTCACAATATATCGCACATAAGGATCCTAATGTCTGTGAAATCGATAAGCCAACAGTACTGGTGATTGATGATGTGTCTTGCTACACAGTCAATATTGGCCAAAAATTGGAACAATAACCACATTATGTGAAAGTTATGTGCGGTCTGTAATGCGGAGGAAAAGTCCTGACCTACCTGCTTATGTTATGTTTGATTGCTATACAGTTAGGACAACCAAAGACCAAGCACAGAATGGGCGTCGACTAGACAAATCTTCACTAGATATGATCTTAAATCTCACTTCACCCATTCCATCTGACAAACAAAATTTCTTTCTAATAGACGCAACAAGCAGGAACTGATCAGGTTAATATCACAGAGTCTAAAAGACGCAGGTATTGAGGTGGAGCATTCTGATCAAGAAGGAGATGCAGATGTTATAATTTTGAGGAGAGTTCTAGATGAAACAGTTACTAGTAAGGCCCCCAGTGGCGTGGTTGATATGGTGTTTGCGTTCCACCTCGGTGGTCGCGGGTTCGATTCGCGGCCATTCCATTGAGGAGTGAGAGATGTGTATTTTTGGTGATAGAAGCTCACTCTCGACGTGGTTCGGAAGTCACGTAAAGCCGTTGGTCCCGTTGCTGAATAACTACTGGTTCCATGCAACGTAAAAGCACCATACAAACTCAAAACCCCATTAAAGTAGTAGCTGATGATACAGATATACTGGCCCATCATGCAACATCCGAAGTTAACATGGAATCCAAGAAACACACACTGTCTATACATGTGGCTGGAGAGGTTCTAGGACGTGAAATGTACAAGCGCCTTCCATTCGTACGTGCTGTGTCTGGGCGTGACACTACCTCAGTTTTTTTGGGGGGAGGGGGGGAAGGGAAAGGTAAAACACGAAACTCCTACTATCATCCCAAAAACTAAGGTCTGATATGCTTATTTTTAGAGACGGTGATGCCAACACTGATGATATTTTAGATGTAGGATTGGGATATGTATCACTGTTGTACAAAGAAGTCCGGTTTCAATTCCCGGCTCTGCCAACTCGGAATCGGAGGAATTTATTTCAGGTGATAAAAATTCATTTCTCGATGTGATTCAGATCCCACAATAGGCTGTAGGCCCCGTTGCTAGGTAACCAATTGGTTCCTAGCCACGTAAAAATATCTAATCCTTCGGGGCATCCCTAGGAGAGCTGTTAATCAGTTCAGTGATCTGGTAAAACTAAGATATACTTACTTTGTACAAAGTAGTTTTCAGGCACTGAAACCTTAATTGAGCGTAGGTTCCTCTATACATTACTTCTCCCACAAAATATGTCCCAATAGAAAGGGTACTGCCACCAACTAAAAGATCGTACCAGTTTCATTGTCTATGGGTTCATTTTCAAGTATATACTTGAAAACAGTTTTCAAATATGACAGAACTACTAATAAACACCAAATGTGGCTGTAAAATAAACATGTGTTTCATGTGGCTGTTCTAAAAAGCGTCTACCTTGTACAGTGCACAGTGTATGTGTTGTAGAGAGGAGCAGTAACTGCACAAACACTAAAGTCTATCAATGTAAATAATGATGATGATGATGAAGAGGAGGAGGAGGAGGATTTTGATAATGTGTAGCAGAAGGCCTCCGGTATTGTTTACAGCAACATGGTCTCCGTTATTAACTTTGTATGAATAATGCTTCTATACTATATTAGGATTGTTAATATTACAGGTGTTAATGATCAGCATCTAGGATTAAGGAAAAACAGAGGCAATTGATATAAAACGAAAATGCATTTATTTTTCCTACTTTATTCCAAATGTATCAGTTTTCTTTAAACAGTCTAATTATTTTCCATGTTATTATTTTTGCATAGATAAGTGTTCTATTCAATAGTAGGATAGCTAATATTACAGTGTTGATGATCAGTAGTTAGGAATAATGAAACGTATATTGATTTAAAATAATAATGCATTTATTTTTTCCATTCCATTTTAAATGTATCAGTTTTCTTTAACGTAAAAAGTCTACCTCCATTTCTGTGGTATTATAAACCATATGCTGAAAACTATAATATTTAAAGTAAAAATGAAGCACCGATTTAAAGTAATTGAAATATTAGTATGGAAACATTTTTATTTCTCATTTCGGGTGGCGGCCATTTTCCCTACTGACAAAATGTACGGTTGCATATTGTTGATTTTGGTTTAATTTTTTTTTGGACATGCTTATCATCCATGGGAACGCATTGAACGCATAAAATGCTTGTCATACTAAGTGCTTGGGTCTTCGTCAATTTTGACTGGTCTAGGATGGATCATCTGGGTTACTCATCAGGTGTCCCAGAGTCAAAACGAATGTGACCAATTCGAAGACAAGACGAATTTTCTTTTGGATATAACGATCCCCTTAATTTGTGAGAGTTAAAACTTCATTTGTTACTATTAGAGACGTCATTTGACCTGTTTAAAGTATTAGATTTCAGTGATGCTACATAATGATTTCAACGGTTACCTACATCTGATGTGGTCATTGAAGAAATAACCTTGACTGCAGCGGCGCCAGCATCCGGATTTCCGTCGACATCTGCCGGCCAGTGCATCGTTCCTGCAAATTCAGTGATACCAATTTCATGATTCATAAATGAATATTTACCCGTAGGGAGTAGTGCAGTCAGTACACCTCACGCGGTGCACTGTAGGCAATACTTAAGGTTCTTTGCAGCGTCCCTTCGGCCCGTACCTGCAACCCCTTCCATTCCTGTTGCTGTACCTCCGCTCATATTCACGTTTTTCCGTCTTACTTTCCACCCTCTCCTAACAGTTGTTTCGTTGTGCAACTGCGAGGTTTTCCTCCTGTGACACCTTGCAAACCGCCTTGATTCTCAATTTTCCTTTCTGCGCCGAATGACCTCATAGGCCCTAGCGCTTTGGCTTAAATCTTATAATATTCCTTTCTCCTTCTCATGTAAGGGAATATTTGGACGAGAGTCCAAGAAGGAGCCGAGAAGAGACGCCGCTATGCACAAGTATGCAGTAAGAACAGATGCGTCTTACAAGATATGGATCGAATTCTACACCAGAATGTTTACTGATTTGGATCTTTAGGGTTTGAAATATAAGTGCTGGCATGTCGCTTTTTGGTCTCCGAACTATAAAGGTGGATAACTTCTTGATACCAACTATTGCTGATACTTCGCAATGTTGATAAATAATTCGATTAGCATATCACGCAAATGCAAGGCGATACGCTCACATATTTCATTTTTTTCATCTCTATGTTTTGTTACCTTGACAGTATTCAGTGACATTTTTTAATTTTGTTTCTGTATTATTGAGTCATGACACAACTGTTGACATTCGACGTTACAGAGCAACTTGAACTCTGATAGGAATATGCAGTGGATAAGCGGTGTGTAAACTCGAATTGCTAGATGTAAGGCAAAGAGGGAGAAGGTTGAGCAAGTGCCCCACTATTTCAAAGAACTGGATCTAGCCATCGATTGCTTCGTCTGCGACCGTTTTGAAATTCTTGATATGCAATCATGTAGCGATCGCTGATGACAAAGACTCCCGAATATATGTAGAATCTGCTGGTCACTTTTACCATATATGTTTGCATTTTCAGTGGCCACAATTAGCTCTCAACTGCTCTTTGGATAGGCTTATAACTATAAACCTTGCATCTGAGTTGAGACATTTTACTTAACTGGAATAGACCCATCATATCATGTTTTACCATTTACAGCCTTTTAGAAAAATTTTATATAATTATACATGTGTGTGTATGTAGATAATACTGGTAATCTCTTTAGACACGAAGATATATCTATTCTAACTATATATATATATATATATATATATATATATACATATATATATATATATATATATATATATATATATATATATATATATATATATATATATATATATAGATATATATACTCACAACCCTGGCCGTTATTTATGCTACTAGATGAAACTAGAAGTCGGGTAACATTTTCCATAATGTAAAAGTGCTAAGTTACATTACTTGTTATTTGCATTTGCGAGTCCTTTGGAAGTAATTTGAGTGGCCACTGCCACTGGCCAGTCTCTATTGGAATTTGTGAGATGTAAGTCGTAAGGCGACAGTTGAATCTACGCTGGCGTGATCGGAGTGAACGTCTACTTTAATTGGGGTTTTCTTATATCTTTCTGACGGTAGTAATATATGTCTGTAAGGTGGGTGCTTTGTCGTTCTCCAAGTGTATATATATATATATATAATATATATATATATATATATATATATATATATATATATGTATGTATATATATATATATAATACATTATATACATATATATATCCATATACACATATCTCACATATATATATATTATATATAAACTCTATATATATATATATATATATATATATATATATATATATATATATATATATTTCTCGAAATGTTACTACTAGCGTATTATGCCATCATTTCACTGCAGTTGCTTTCATTGCATTTTCAAGGCTGCAAAGATTTAAAACCTTTCAAAAAGTCACATTAAAGCATTGATGCTTACACAAATTATAAGACAAATTAAAATCAGGGGTAATAAGAACAGCACATAGCTAAACCGCAGAAGTAATAAGACAAACATGGCGTAATTCGACCTCCAGCTTACTTGGGGCGCGTGCAGTTGTAAGCATTATATTCCTAACTTAGCGTGAAGTAGTCCTTGTGATTAATACTCATACTTAGAATTACTCATACTAACAAGGATCAAATGAAAAGGACACAAATTAAACTTGTTCATATATTCTCAGTTATAAGTGGAAACAAAGCAATTGAACAGAAACTTGGCCTATATTCAGTACACCAAATAAAATTTACTAAAATTTACAGCTAAATAGAGCCTTGTTTCACCAGCGGAAATTAAAAGAAATACGCTATATTTTATTAGAAATAATTTTTCTGTACTGTTTAACACACATTATTGTAATATTTCCATTCTAATAAATAAATCATATCTATCCTTTCCTAAATTTCCTGCATCTTTAACTCGGCAAGTAACACCTTTTTCAGACCTTTGTAGACTCTCCATAGACCTTTCCTAACCCCCCAACCAGAACAACAACAACAACAACAAGTAGTTTGTAGGCTTACTCCCCGAGTAAGCAACAATGTAAGTTTTCTCAAGATCCAGCAAGAGCGAGAAAGGCCGAGAGAAGGAAAATGTAAACAAAAGGTTAAGCGATAAACAATTGGACAGAGGTTGTTTGAGTATTTAGTGTTGGGACCGTTGTCTTTATGATAATGGATTCCAGTATATTGAGGTAGTTTTTGTTTTAGGCTCGTTCTATAGTAGAAAAGTCGTTATGATTAATATCGTTTGCACATTTCATTTTTTGACACCTCAGAAACTAGCCAATGACGTGGGTGTTCGAAAAGTTTCTCAGCGCAGGAATACATTATCCTACAAACGGTATTTCAGTTCCTTCTTGTAGACATGGAGCTGGTAGGCAGCACTTTTACGGAGCAGCATTTATGGGAGAATATTTTAGATCCTGTTGACGAAATTCCAGCATCTTGTAGTGACTGCTATTTAAATTTTGGTGATTTTTGTCTAGTGTATTCTGGAAATACACAAAAACTAGTGGATTTGTGTCAGAGATGTAGTGCCCTTAAGGGGGGTTCGATCCCTGCTATGTCTAGGTAGGGGTATGGTGCCCTAGGTTAGGTTAGGCGGTTGTGACAGGTTAGGTAGTGCCCTGCAAATCACTTTTCTTCTGCTCCCCTCACCCAAAAAAACCCAGTTCCCACTGGGTACACCTATAATTGTAGTAGTAGGTTTAGGGTTAGATTATGTGTGATAGTTTCTTGTTTTTAAAGAGTTTCCTCCTGTTTCTACGCATTCTGCGACACCAATCTGGTGGTTTCTTGCCATTTTTCGTTGTTAAACCTTGAAAAACTGGTTCAGCTTGCTCCTAAACATTTACCGTCGGTTTACATCGAGCTGTGTGACTTAAACCTTTATGGGAATCTATGCAAATCCATGGTAGCCTCCTCGTGCATCCGACGTAAATAATGCATAATTCCCACAATCACAGCCTGGGCAGACATATTTGTTAAACAATGTCCAAAGACGAGATGGCTAAGATAATCCTTAGATTTACATAGCGATCTAATAGTGTGTGGATTCTTTGGTATAAGTTTCACGTCTGCAGCTAAGAACGTTCTTTGGAATATTATACAAGACGTTTGTTCTTAAAGGTGTAAATAGGGAAAATTAGCATTAATTTTCCTTTTTGCATATATAATATGAATAAAGATTGATTACAATATTTTCAAGGAATATTTTGTGTATTGGTTTAAAAATTATATATATATATATATATATATATATATATATATATATATATATATATATGTATTTATTATAAAAATAACTTAATTAGTGGTTCATCACTGGTGTTTTTGTAATAATTAACACGTATATAACAGTAACGACTGTTTGGGGTTAATTACCTATTTTGATCTTTTATGTAAAAAACAATGAAGACCTATTACTAAGCGGCAAGCACGTTTCAAGAGCTCTTGAGTAATTCTTGTACAAGCAACATGTACCATCTACAAAGGTCTAAGGGCTGTGTAAACCAAGCTAAGAAAAGGGATATCTATACAGAACGAATAAAAAATGTTCATATTTCGAAAACATGGTTCGTCCTCGGTGTATAGAATGTAAAAAGACAGGAACTGCACGACAAGAAGCTCTGCAGTGTGACACCTGTAATGGTTGGCAGTATCGTCACTGTAACACTGGTAAGGCTTTGTGTATATATTTACTAGAAGATGCCTGCGAAATCGCGGCAGGCAAACATTTTACCAAGTCCAACAGAAAGATTATGATGAAATTAGTGAGGTTTTGTCCAGTACTTTCAAAATGTTTTAAAAGCCATCAACTATATTTTAGGTGTGTCTAAGGAACTGTACGCCCAACTTGTTACTGGTGAAGAAAACATCGACTTCTTTTGTAACAAATGTGGTGCACCAGCAGACCAGTCAAGCGTTCCTGATATACCAGTTGCCGAAAGCACCAGACTGTCTACACACACAGCAGCCCAGTCAGCCCAGATAACTGATAACTCTTCAGTCCAGAGCACCATAAATTCGGCAGAATACTATTAACCCAGCTGACCAGTCTAACAGCAATTCAACAGACACCAACAATCAGCTCAACAACTCTTCTTTCACCACATCCGACGACGACTCTGATTCTTCTACTATCCAGCCTGATAGGTCCTTTGACATAACAGATCGCTCTATTGCTACTCCGGATATCATCACAGAAAAGTAAGTGTTAAAAGTATCAATAAGTTAAAGGAACAGACCAGCACTCCATGGGAACCACTCGTGCAGTACATCAACGACACGTGGATTACTAGTACCGTTTGGCCAGTGGAGTCGTGGACAGTATATATGCAGCCAACCAGGACTAACAACGATGTGGAAGGCTGGCATCGACGTATCAACAAGAAAGTGGGTGACGAGAAACAGCCATTCTATCTTCTCATACCAAAACTACACGCAGAGGCCTCCCTTCTGCCAGTACAGATGAAGATGGTCTCTGAGGCCAAGCTTACCAGACACCAGAGGTCGTCAACAAAATACTTTTGTCAACTGACTTTGTGGTATATTTGATATATTAAAATTTTAATATATGTGTGTGTATATGTATTAATTATTATGTTAAAGATGTTAATGATGCAATAAAGACTAAAAACCTCACGCTTTCTTTATAATTAATTTCCAAATGGTGGGTTGTGCCCAACATGTTAAAATTCGAAGTTACTATTATACTGTTATGCCGGTAGACTATGTAAAGGTACGAGTTGGCAAAGGTACGACAAGGTTAAGGTACGAGTTGGTTAAGGTAAGAGTTGGTAGGGTACGAGTTGGTCAAGGTACGAGATGACAGTCATTCATTCTGGCATTCAACATTTTATAGAGCCTTCTGGAGACCAGCCGCCTCGTAGGAAAACAGTTATTCTGAAAATGAGAGTGTATTCTTATCTTGCCCGTCCATCAGCATAATATATTGGTCATGTGCCAAGTCAGGCTAGAATAACGTAAACATTCACTTAAGCACGTGTCACTAGGCAAACTATTAGACTCCTGCATGTTAGATTTAACTGCTGTACTTGTAAGTTTTCTGTTGTTTGGAGAATTTACTTACCTCGCCTTGGCGCTAAAACTACAGTGTCATTTTATTTGTGACTAGTGTACTGCAGACAGCTCGGTTAACTCATAAGCGATTAAGTTAGTGCAATACTCCAAAACCACCTGTTTCAAAATCTTAACTCATCGTGTGGCCAACGTACATGATTCTCAACACAAGACATTTATTTTAAAGAAAACCATTTCATTCTCCAAACACAGCAAAGACGTTCATTTTAAAGATCGCCATTTTGTGTTCTGAATTCACCAAAGACGTTCATTTTAAAGAACACATTATCGTTCTCTGATAACACCAAAGACGTTCATTTTAAAGCACACCATTGCATTCTCCAAACGTACCAGATATGTTCATTTTAAAGAACCCCTAACACGTTCTATGAATGCACCAAAGAGATTGATTTTAAAGAATTCTCCGAACGTCCTAACAGCCGTTCATTTTAAAGAACCTACTTACATTCCCTGAACGTGATAAAGAAGATCATTTAAAAAAAACAAAAATCCAATTTATTTTTGAAGCTTCAAAAATCCATTCTGTAACTAACCTCATGTTTTCATTGAACTGTATAGTTATGGAAGCCTCACATTCCATAAGACATCTAAAATCCATTCTATAACTAACCTCATGTTTTCATTGAACCGTACAGTTACGGACGCCTCACATTCCATGAAACTTCTAAATCCATTCTGTAACTAACCTCATGTTTTCATTGAACCATGCAGTTATGCCTCACATTCCATGAGACGTCTAAAATCCACAGAGTAACTAACCTCCTGTTTTCATTGAACCGTTCAGTCATGGACGCCTCCCATTCCATTAGACGTCTAAAATCCATTCTGTAAGTAACCTCATGTTTTCATTGAACCGTTCAGTTACAGACACCTCACATTCCATGAGACGTCTAAAATCCATTCAGTTACTAACCTCATGTTTTCATTGAACCATTCAGTTATGCCTCACATTTCATGAGACGTCTAAAATCCATTCTGTAACTAACCTCATGTTTTCATTGAACCGTTCAGTTACGGTCGCCTCACATTCCATGAGACGTCTAACATCCATTCTGTAACTAAACTCATGTTTTCATTGAACCATTCAGTCATGCCTCACATTCCATGAGACGTCTAAAATCCATTCTGTAACTAACCTCATGTTTTCATTGAACTGTTCAGTTACGGTCGCCTCACATTCCATGAGATGTCTAAAATCCCTTCTGTGACTAAACTCATGTTTTATTGAACCATTCAGTTACGGACGCCTCACATTCCATGAAACCTCTAAAATCCATTCAGTAAATAACTTCATGTTTTCATTGAACCATTCAGTTACAGACACCTCACATTCCATGAGACGTCTAAGATCCCTTCTATAACTACCCTCATGTTTTCATTGAACTGTACAGTTACGGATGCATCATATTCCATGAGATGCCTAAAATCCATTCTATAACTAACCTCATGTTTTCATTGAACCATTCAGTTACGGACACCTGACATTCCATGAAATGTCTAAAATTCCCTTCTGTAACTAACCTCATGTTTTTATTGAACTGTTCAGTTACGGACACCTCACATTCCATGAAACCTCTAAAATCCATGCTTTAACTAACTTCATGTTTTCAATGAACCATTCAGTTACGGATGCCTCGCATTCCATGAAACGTCTAAAAATCAATTCAGTACCTAACCTCAAGTTTTCATTGAACCGTACAGTTATGGATGTCTCACATTCCATGAAATGTGTAAAATCCATTCAGTAACTAACCTCATGTTTTCATTGAATCGTTCAGTTACAAACAATCTGAAAGCTGTTCCTCCAAGAACAAATCTTTGAAGATCAATTCTCAAGAACAAGTTCAACACCAAGAGAGCCACAATCTGTCCTACAGGGCAACCACACCTCAGGGTAAGATACTTCCTCCCTGTGTATAATGCTTTGCCCTATGCTTAGGCAACATGGCTGCTCTTACTGACGAAATCAAAGCCTTGGCAGAGGCTGGAGGAACCTTAGGGCTGAAGGGCCAAGAACCGGCTTGCTAGCTCTCTCAGGCGTAAGATGTGCCTTCCATCTTATGTCTCCGCCCAAGAATGGATATCCTACAAAGAAACCTGTGTATGGCCACTGTCACAGGATAGGGTCACCCATTGAGCAGTGCTGCCTAAATGGTGCAACTCCCAATGGCACCAAGTCAGGTACTTGGGTAAGCAACACCAGTCCTGCTCCCTCCAGCAGAACAGTGCCAAAGAAAGACCACAGCAATAACTATTACACAGCTTGCAATGTTTTTGGGCACTCTGTCCTATGGGCAAAATGCCATAGCATATCAGCAACACCTGCCCTTGCCTTGGCAGTCCTGAATCAATCCTCATTAGGCCCTCCAGTTGATGGTTCCATATATGTGACATCTCCTCAAGGTACCTATCCGGGAAGACAAGGTCCCCCATGGGACCACCATTGATCGATGAAACCTTGTCACCCTTGAGGGTATCAATCATCATAAAATTTTACTCCCCATCATCAAAATGAGGGTCACTAGGCCCCACTGCAGTAAGCTCTGTACACTTGGAGTAGCATCATATCTTCTTGGAGGCTAGATGCTATGACCTCCTCCTGGGACAAGATGTCATGTCTCCTTCTAAAATTGGACAAATCAAGGGTCCTAACCCTTCAAAGCATTCACCAAGAGCAAAAGGTCCTCATGCCTTTAACATAATGCTAGTGTCATCTTTGCACCCTGAGCTGCCTGGCTCTGCCTGTCCCAAGCGAGGCACCCTTAACCAATTTAACTCCTGTGTCTGGCTCTTGTCATATTGCCAGTACCAGTGGCAAGACATATCTTAGGTCTCCTTTCCAAAGATCCCAAACTTGAATCCAAATCTCTGCCAGGTCATCTTAAGGGTCCTGAATAGTGCCATGCTCCGTGATTCCAGTGGCTGGACCTGCATTAGTGCCAATGCCAGAGCATGCCTCAGATCTCCTTCCAGATCCCAGTATGGATTGCATCTCGCCTCCTAGCCTGGCCCCGCTACCAGTGCCGTCTCAAGAGTCAACTATAGTTTTACTAGGCTCTCCTCCAGATTCTCATGACCATAGAAGCTCACCCCAAGTCACGTACTTGCAACCTGTACCAGAGTTGGTTACCTCAACTTGCAAGCCGTTAAAAGCCCCCGACAAGCTATTCCTCTTCATTCAGGTCCCCAGCAGATCAAACTTTGAGTAAGGATTTTGCCAAATCTCTACTGGCCAATGAACCCAAGGAACTATGACTACTATGGTCTGGGCTTGCGATGCCTGGCCTTGTTCCAGTTGTCACAGCAGCCGGAACAGATGACACTCGCATAACCTCCACAGACTGGGTTCCCCCACGTCCCTTGAAGTCAAAATACCGGCCTCAGAGAGGACCCAGGAAGAAAAGTCAATGGCATTAGAGGCTTTAGGCAACCTAAGAGAGTTGATGAGCTCTCCTTGCACTAATGCCATTTGGCATAGTACTCACTTCTATCTTACGAAGGACTTGGCACCTCTATCTAAAGGAGGATGTCAGGCCTCTTCCTCTCTTGATTTCCTTATAAATGTGTAATTCATTCTTTCCCTGTACCATTCCCTTTTTCTTCTCTTGGATAATTTGCAGTCTTGTTTATTCCCTATGATGCTGGCTCACCTTTACTTTGACTCCCTTCATGCCCCACAGTCATTTAAACACCACAAGAGTGCCACATCTGGCACTGTCATTTACTCTCGAAATTAGCAGATACTCCTGTCGAAGGAGTCACGCCTTCTGACTACTTTTACCATGTCCACTGCATTCTACTACTGTAGGATAATACTCTTTTGGGGTGGACTTTCAAACCTAACCATTTCCATAGGCTGAGGAATAAAATAATGTGTTGATCATGAGTTGCAGTGTCAGTAATTACTACTTGCATCTGTCCTTTATTTCTTAATCTTTTTTTTAATTCTCTTGTAATTATTAATCATGAGTCCTTGACTCACAAACCATCGTGCAGCTACACACACAATTATTATACTATCAATATACGTAGTTTTGTAATTTTAGCATCCATAATTTTCAGTGCTATGTGTGGCACCATGCCGACATGCAAGTATCGTTGCATCACCGAACATAAGTCCACGAGTACATCATCACACTGCCTCATGAAGACATTAACAACATTATTTTGGATTCTTGAAGCTAACCTTATAATTACGTATTAAGTGCAGGGCTAACCTTAGAATTCACGGCTGTACTTATCCTGTTATTTTTCCAAGTCATATAAATTCATGAAAATAAATTCAGAGAATACTTCACTTTTGAATTTGCTGTACTGCTGCTTTAAAGTAGTAACATGAAAGATGTAAGAAATTAACTTGCAGCAGCGCAGTCTTTCTACAATAAAGTAAAACTTAAAATCAATGAGATATAGTTTGAAATTGATCGACTTGCAGAATTAATAATTTTTCAATTTTGTCCCGCCAAAATGAGAGAGAAATTAGCGTGTTCATTTGAGTTAACTTAGTGGGGGAGTTGTAAAGAGGGAGACCTCTTAGTAAGTGTACTCAACCTCCAATATTTACATTAATGTAAAAGATATTACTGTTAACCAACAAAGGAAGGGTGTAAGAAAATTAGCCCCCTTCCTTTTAACTCATCCCATGCCTTTCCCTTTGATAAATCTGTTCAACCTCCTTAGGCCTGTGTGACTGCCCTTGAAAACCCTATTTCAGACGATTGCCAATAGAGTCGAGAATGCTGCCTCAAAATAACACTAGCATGTGACGTCACTAAGACTGGAAATCCACACCAGCCTTTGGCAAGAAAACGGGAGCTCACAGCCATGTGATAGAGCACCATCTTGTACCCTAAGGCCCCGTCCACACAGTCGAGCTTTGGTCGACGAACTTTGTCCAATGTGACGTCAGAAGGGGAGAAACTGCGAGAAAAGTCAGAACTTTGCCGCGGTTTCTCCGCTTCTGACGTCACATCGAACAAAGTTAGTCGAGCAAAGCTCGGTCGTGTGGACGGGGCCTTAGGCTAGACGGTAAGTGACTCCAGTGCTATCTGAGAAAAGCAGAAAAATGTTATCTCGAAGTTATAAGAAGCAGTGTACTGTTGACAGAACTCTCAGAACCCCTCTTGGCAGCAGTGTCTCCATACTAGCCCCTCATAGCTGTTCCACGTGGTCCTTCCTTTCAGCCACCCACAGTTAATTTAAAAGTGCACTCCCTTAAAGTCTCCCTCTCCCTCCTCACCTGAGTGCATCTGTCTAAGGTAAAGTCTTGATTTGAGGTCATTTTCAAACCAGTATTCTTAAACTGATTTTGATGTCTAAAGTGCGTTTTCTCACAATACCATGACTGAGTTAGTACATTGTGTAATGTTAACGTCATTATTCTAGTACCAGAATAGTTATTCTGGCACCTTCTGTGTGCTCCTTGATTCGCTGAATATTGCTGTTTTTCCCTATGTAACCGCATGCCTTCCCAATTGCAGACATGTTGTTTGCTGTGAAAACCCCCATTCAACTTGTGAGAACTATCTGCAATTCTAAATGCTTTAAAGGAAATTTTAATTCAGAATGGAAATAGTTTTATTTTATATTGTGACTCAAAAAGTGTTCTTCAGTCACCGGAATCTTTCAACTCTTTAAACCCTCTGACTTTAGATATATTGGAATGGCTACTTTTAGTGAAAAGAAGAGGGGAAAAAGTAACTTTCTGTTGGGTGCCTTCCCATGTTGGATTGTTTGTTTGTATGGTGTTTTTACATTGCATGGAACCAGTGGTTATTCAGCAACGGGACCAACGGCTTTACGTGACTTCCAAACCACGTCGAGAGTGAACTTCTATCACCAGAAATTCATATCTCTCACTCCTCAATGGAATGGCCGAGAATCGAACCTGCAACCACCGAGGTGAGAAGCAAACACCAAACTAACCACGCCACTGAGGCGCTCCATGTTGGATTGGTTGGGAATGAGAAAGCTGACCAACTTGCAAAGTCGGCAGACTGCTCCCCAGAACTCACAAGATGCCTACTGCCATATTGAGATTTATATCCTCTAGTAGATCAAAGAATGATTGGACATAAAAGACTCACTCATGGGTTCTTGATGTCCCGTGAAAATCATCCCTTTTGCGATGACTACTGTGCCCTGGACTGTGAGACATTTGCTGGTAGAATGTCCCAGCCGTGGGAATTTGCGAGATAGGTTCCTGTCCTGGGGTCATGACAGAGAAGGTCATTTTATTCTAGCTACAATTCCAGGAGAGGATTGTCATATAGAGCAGTTTTATTTCTTTATGTGGGTGGCGGGACTCCTTGATAAAATTTAGATTATGCATATAAAGTATATGTAAGAATTTATATATTTCAACAAACATTATATACATATATATTTTTAGATATTTTTATAAGAAATTAATTTAAAACTTTTTTTTACATATGTAACTTAACAAGTAATTATATATCACTGAAAGCTTCCTACCACAGCAGTCAAAAAATTCAAATTTTGTGGCTGCACCATTGTTAGTGTAGGTGAAAGGGACCCGCCCACTTTCAGGAATCCTGGGTACAAAACTACACTGGGTACAAAACTGCAGAAAGAACCAATTCGTTTGCAGCCGGCTCCCGACTAATATTGGTGTTTTTTTTACAGTAATTTTGAGTCATTTTCGGATATTTTTCTTGTCTTAGTGACATAATTGATTCCCTGTTGTGGTGTATAGCATAATTAGGTAGCAATAGTTCATTACATCTGATTCAAGTTTTTAGCATTAGATGTTGTGCAGAGGGGTGTAAAACTAGACTCTAAGTTTTCTTATGATTCGCACATCAAATGCACCAAGTGTACGGGGCAGGAATGTTTAAGGGAAATTAACTTGTTCAAAATGTAAAGATTGGGATGAATCTAATTGAAAAGCTTTCAATCACATTTACACAAGCTATCTAGGGATAGAAAGAGGAAGGCAGCTCTCAGGGCTGAAAGTACAGCGTCTTTAGAGACTTCGCCTATAAGTAGTTGAGCGTTTACCTACTCCTGCTCAACCTCTTATCACTTCCCCAATCCTTCAGTCTCGATGTGCAGTATGATAAGAGGGTCGATTTTCTTACTCATGTAATGCAATTATAGAGTTGGGAATTTCTTTCAGGTCTTTTGTGGAGAGGTCGTCTCTCAAAAGTGATTGTGTAGTGCCTAGTGTGTTGTGATTTCTGAGGATGTGGCTGTTCATTCCACCAGTTCTCTAGATGAAGGTCCCTGTCCTGTTCCACTGCACTGGGCAGAAGACATTCTGGAAGTCCAAGGGAGGCTGTAGGAGTTTACCACGGACAGTTGCCCCTTCTGTCATGCCTGATGATCGTACCCAGGCATCGACAGAGCGCCACTTGAAAGGCATCTCTTTCAGTGCACATCGATTGCCATTGGATTCGATGGACTCTTCTCCAGACAGGAGGTGCCATCGCTGTAGATCCTCCATCTCCAGACCCCTGAAAAGACATGTTGCACCTGCCAACAGTTCTCCACCTCCTGTTAAGAGGTACAGGGAGACTAGTGACGGTCCTCAGCCTTCCTGTAGCTTCCACGTTCATACTGACGCTCCTCATCCCCATACTTGGGATAACCCAGTCTTTTTATGGTCAAGAGCGAGTTTCATTCCAGAAGTGCCCAGATTTACCTGTTAAGGGCCAGTCCTTGGCAGTGAATGCTGCTTCTGCTTCCGAGTGCCTGTCTCCCTCAGACCCTTTGGAGCCAACTCCTGTTCGTCTGTCTGCTTCTTCTGACCACTTGGCGCCCACACCTGACCTGTCAGCACCCATCTTCTTTGGCTAATGAAGATTCATTGTTGGTGCCTCTTAAATGCCAGTTAGAGGAGTTGATGAATTTTCTTTAGAAGCCCTCATCTTCTCAGAGCAAGGATAATCCTTTCGTCTGAAGAGGAAGCAATAGAACAAGAGGCAGCTACCTCATCAGCATGTTCTTCGTTACTGAATTCAGCATATTCTTCATTAACATGCAACTCCAACAGCTCCAGGCTCCACTTCCTTATGGGAAAATCATCTTCTGAGGGCAGACTTCCCAAAATGGTTCAGTCTTCATCATCTAAGAAGGTTCTTAGAGAGGTTGAGGAGTGGCTAGACAGTAGGAGGGAACAAGGGAAAGCAGCTTTCGTATGGATTTTATGCTATGGGAGAAGCTCCTTCCCTAGTAGTCTCTGCCTCCTCCCATAGGGACTTCTCTGGTCTAGAATGAGACCGCCAGGGCTAGCTTCGTAACCCCAATGAGTTTTTCTGACATTCAACCTTTCCAGGGGAACATGGTGTCTCGAAATTCCAATGAATTCCTGTTGATTAAAAAATGTCTGGGGTCGCCTCTTCCTCACATAGGTTAACCATCAAGGTACTTGTTGACTTACATGTTACATGATTATTGCCAAAGTTCTCTGCTGGTGCACCATGACTGGCAGCAAATCTTTGTAGAAACAGGACGAAGGTGTCAGCACCCAAGTTTGTGACCAGATCTAGGTAAACTGCACAAGTGCTAAGACAGGTGATCAAGATGATGTAGGCGTGTCCCTCCTGTAGATCTATAAGATCTGCATGATCGAGTCCTACGTGATTAAATGTTAGTCGTCAGTCACGTGAAGGCTCGGTAGCGAGGGTTGAGGAGGTCGAGTCAATTGAAGCCCTGAGCGTCATCTTACACACTCGGCATTTGCTAACTACCTTCTTTGCTAACACTCGCTGCAGCTATCCAACACTCTTGCCTGAAAATTAAGGTAAGTGTATTGACTCCACATGAAGGTTGGTCTCATGAATATACTTTAGTAATAACTACAATTTTTCCCTTCGGGGCAACACAATTTAATCATTCTTAGTGGTATTGCATAATCCAGGGGTTGTATGTCTCCAAGAAACGAAAATAGGGGATGCAGTATACAATCCAGGTCTAAACTTTGAGATGAACCCCACTGACGTGGATGTGTATCAATAATTACTAAAACATTGTAACATTTTATTATTCCCCTGAAAACACAGCTTCAAGCAGTTGCTGTCTGGGCTACTTTTGACCATGAAATCACAGTCTGCTATCTGTACCTTTCCCTGAGGTGTAGGTTCACTCTTGGGGACATTCAGTGTTTAATTGATCAACTTCCTCCTCCTTTTCTACTACTTGGTGATTTTAATTCTCACAGTCTAATTTGGGGTGGTAATTTTTTTAGACACAGAGGGTAGGATCATTGATGAAATTGTTAATAGACACAGAGGGTTGGATCATTGATGATATTGTTAATGGACACAGAGGGTAGGATCATTGATGATATTGTTGATACTAATGATCTTACTCACATTTTAATGATGGTGCTATGACATATCATAATATCTATATGGGTTATATCTGCTATAGGTACAATGACATATAATATGCATTTAGGTGATTCATCTGCTATAGACTTCTGTTTGCTGTTCTTCTCTCTATGTGGATTTTAATTAGTCTGTGGATGAATTTGTAAATGACAATGATCACTTTCCCATTCATCTGAAGTTTGTGAGATATGTCATCTCGAATTATCCTGTCAAATGGAAGGAAAAGGAACCAGATTGGGTCAGATTTCAAAAAGGTATTAACCTATCCCAGGAATTTGAGTCCTCTGAGTCCCACATAAAGGTTTGAGTAATTTGCCTCTGAAATGTTGGCAAGTGCTGAAAACTCAATATCTAAGAACAGAGGGAAACCACGCAGGCCCTGTTCCATGGTGTTATTAAACCTATGGTATTTTGAGGAAAATTACCGGGAAATGTTACAGGCGTCATAAATCCAGTTAGTCTGCAACACCAAAATCAATTAACCAATGAGCCAGGGCAAAACAGAGAAAATATTTTAAAGTAAAAAGAGAATCCTGGCTTTTTCATATAAATGGCATAAATTTTAAAACCCCAACCAGGTTAATCTGGAAGAAGATAAGAAAACTAAAATCAGTGGAGACTTTGTCACCAAGCCAGATGAAGTTGCTGAAAAACTGGGTGAACATTTCTCTGGAATATAGAGATCTAGGAGCTATTGAACTCCGTTCCAGAATATCAGGAATTCAACAATTTCCCATAAATTAAAATCTGGGAATTGTGAATCTTATAATACCAAGTTAATTTTTAAGGGAATTAAGGGATGCTCTATCATCACCTGAATCAGCATCCCCCGGGAATAATGATATTCTTTATAGCAATCTGAAAAATCTTCCAGGTTCGGCTATATCTTATCTCCTTAAAATCTTTAACATAATATGGAAAACTGGTATTCTCCCCCCTTCTTGGAAGATTGCAGTTGTTCCCATTAAGAAACCAATGAAAGGTCCACATCTTCCTGCAAGCTATCGGCCAATATCTCTTACAAGTTGTGGGTGCAAATTGTTTGAGAAGATGGTGAATTCTAGACTAATGTGGCATCTAGAGAAAAAATGTTTATCATCATCTTTCCAATTTGGCTTTAGGAGAAATCGTTCCACTCTGGACACACTAGTAAGATTATCATCCCAAATTCAGCAAGTTTTCTCAAAATGCAGTTAGACTATTGGAGTATTCTTCGATCTCAAACAAGCCTTTGACACCACTTGGCATTTTGGTATTATTAAGCAGCTTCATGACAAGGGAATACAAGGTAATGTGTTAAATTTCATCATATTTTTAAGTGATAGGCATATTAAGGTTAGAGTTGGAAATACCTTGTCAAATGCTTTTGAGCTGGAGGAAGGCATCCCACAAGGCAGTGTATTGAGTATCACCTTATTTGCTGTGGCTATAAACAGCATTGTTGAATGTCTCACCTACAGTAAAGACATCTTTACTTGTAGGTGACCTGCTATATTTGTCACAAGTTATGATGCTATTGCAGCATGTAATTTCTTGCTAAAGTCAGTTAATGCACTCAGCAATTGGGCAGATGACAATGGCTTTCGATTCTCCCCTTCCAAAACTGTGGCAATTCGTTTTACTGGAAGTACTCGAAAGGAAACCATCCCACATATTGCGCTGAAAGACTAATACCATATGAGGAGGTGGTTTAGTTTTTAGGGATGATTTTTTATATGAACTAACATGGGAAAGTCATATTGACTCCTTGAAAATTAAGGTAAAGAAGTCCCTTAGCATTATAAAAGTAGTATCAGGTTTTAATTTGGGTGCTGATAAGAGGTCACTTTTACGATTATGACTCTTTATATAAATCTAAGCTTGAGTGTGGTTACAAAGTCTACTCTTCAGCAAGTCCAAGCAAACTTAGAGTTGGATATATAATTCATCATTGCTGGTCTAAGAATATGCTTTGGTGCATTTAAGACATCGCCAATTGAAAGCTTATATGCTGACACTGAAGATTTATGTAGAGATATGGAGGAGTTATGAAGTTCCATTTGACAACGTCTGTGTGTTGTGTGAGAGAGAGAGAGAGAGAGAGAGAGAGAGAGAGCGAGAGAGAGAGAGAAGAGAGAGAGAGAGAGAGAGAGGTTGTAATTGCTGTATGGATGGTTAATGGCTGAATTGGTTGTTGGTAGGTTCTGGGCTGTCTGCTGGTCCTGTTGATTGTTAGAGTTCTGTGTTTTGAGTGTTTTTGAGTCAGTCTTAAGCGAGTCTTTAGTCAGAAGCTGTGAGAGACAGTAGTGTTGGCAGCATTTAGTTAAGCATTGAAATTCGTTTGAGTTGTGATTTGTTGTTAGTTATTGTTAAGTGGTGTTGTTACTGGGGGTGTATGTTGCTTTTTTTGTGTTGTTTGTGCAGTGGTCTTTTGTTGAGTTTTTGTTAGGTGTGAGGTCGTGGTTGTGTATCTTGGTTGTTTGCTGTGTTGTTTTATGGTTGTGTTCCTTGGTGGTTGTTCTTGGTGGTTGTTGTGTTGTGGTTGTTCTTGGTGGTTGTTGTGTTGTTGTTGTCATTGGTTGTTGTTGGGTTGTAGTCCTTGGGTGTTGTTGTGTTGGGTTGTGGTGTTGTGGTTCTTGGTAGTTGTTGTTTGTGTTGTTGTTGTTTATATCTCTGTGACCTCGACAGCGGACAGCACAGGATAGCCCGGAGTAACTGGATTGATTGGTAAGTACATGAGTTTTGTTTTTTCATTTGTTTTTGTTAGTGTTGGTAGGTACATGTGTTTGTTTGTTTGTTTGTTTTTTTTTTTTTTTTGTCAATTGTCCTGCTGTATTTATTGTGTAATGAAGAAAGTGGGATTGAGGGTGGATTTTGGCAGGTGGACTGATTAGGTATATGTGGGGGGGATTCTGCAGCTTGTTTTTGAGCTTGTGATTCCGCCACAGAGAGGAACTGGGATTGCGGTATATGTTGAAATGAAGAGGTTCCCCTGAAAACCCTCCAGCATCCATTCTAAACTAAAACGACTCTCATCAGTTTGCAAAAGCTAGAGCATCCAAACCTTTTCAAGTAAAAATTAATGCTACAGTTGACAATGTATCTTAATAAAACCAAAAGATTAAGGCAATGCATTGCTCTTAAGTTGCCTCCTTGGTTGACTCCTGAAACATCGATCTGTCAAAAAGCTGCCGTTAAAAAATCAGTTAATGTCAAGGAAGTGAACGCTAGTTTTCATGATAATGATCAAATACATTCGGGTTCTGTTAAGTATTCACTGATGGATCAAAAACATAGTGGTATTGGTTGTGCTGTTGTTTATGGTAATAGTTCATATGTTGGCAGACTATTAATAATGCCTCTATTTTTACAGCTGGATTAACTGCATTAGCCAAATCTCTTGAGATTGTTTCTACTCTACAGGGCAATTCTTTCACCATGTACTCAGATTCTTATAGCGCACTCATGGCCATTCAGCAATGTAACCCTAAACATCTAAATATTCAATGTGTTCAAGAATGGCTGTATAGGCTTGATTCCAAATTTAAATTAGTTCATTTTTGCTGGGTCCCTGCCCATGTAGGCGTTGTAGATAATTAACATGCAGACCATGAAGCTAGAGATGTCATTACTAAAGAGGACATTCTATTCCACCATATTCCCGGTATCGATATGAAATGGACTATTCGTTCATATATAAAAAAATAAATGGCAAGCACGTTGGTCTTCTCCCCTTCTGACCAACAATAAAAAGTGCAGGAAGATCAGACAAAGTATTGAACATTGGCCATCTGGATTCCAGCAAAACCATAGGGTAGAAATTATCTCGTCTGAGAATTGGGCTTAGTACGTACTCGATTGACCCACAGATTCCTTTTAGGAGGGGGAACTGCACCAGTCTGTATACAGTGTGACTCTCCTCTTACTGTGGAACACCTCATTACATTGCCATAGATATGCTGCAGCATGGCAAAGACATGGGTTAGTGGGCAGGGATGTACAAAACTGCTTGGTCCTGATGTAGATGTTAATAACATTATGACATTCCTGAGAGACATCAACATATTCTTCTTCTTCTTCTTCCTAGCTTAAACCCATTTTTATACAGGGTCGCCATTGCCAATGAGTTGTCTCCATCGATTTCTGTCCTGTGCCTCGTTCTCATTTATACCTTTCAATACCATGTCTTCCCCTACAAAATCACGCCATCTCTTTCTTGGTCGTCCCTTCTTCCTACCCCGCACTTCCATTTCTATCATATGTCTTCCAACATGACGCTCCTCCCTTCGTAACAGGTGACCATACCATCGAAGCCTTCCTTCCTGTATTTTCTTCGATATTTCAACTACCTTTGTCGATCCTTTTATATACTAATTTCTAATCCTATCTTCTCTTGGTACTCCCGACATCCATCTCAACATTCTCATTTCTGCTACATCCATCTTCTCCTCTGTTTTCCTCATACTTGCTGTTTCTGTTCCATATAACATTGCTGGTTTGACCACCGTCCTATGGAACTTAACTTTCAATTTCAGAGGGACCTTCTTGTCACAGAGTACCCCTGATGCAGACCTCCAGTTATTCCATCCTGCCTGAATTCGGTGTCTCACCTCTTGGTCCATGCTTCCACTATCCTCTAATACGGACCCTAAGTACTTGAACTTCTGTACTTTCTTTATTTCTTCCCCACCCAATCTTATGCTACTTACACCGTCCTCAGTAATACTGGAACACATACATTCGGTTTTTGATCTGCTTATTCTCATTCCTCTCTCCTCAAGTGCTGCTCTCCACCTCTCCAACCTCCCCTCCAACTCCTCCCTCCCCTCTGAACACAACACAGTGTTATCCGCGTATAATATGCACCATGGCACTGCCTCTCTAACATTCCTGGTCATTACATCCATCACGATGTTGAAGATGAATGGGCTAAGTGCTGACCCCTGGTGTAATCTAACTCCTATCTCAAATCCCTCCGTCTCTCCAACACTGCTCCTCACTCTAGTATACACATTCCTGTACATCTCCTGAATAATTCTGACATACTTTTCCGGCACCATCTTCTTCCTCAAACTTCTCCATATTTCTTGCCCTGGCACTCTGTCATAGGCCTTTTCAAGGTCTATGAATACCAGATGCATGTCTCGTTGTTTTTCTCTAAATTTCTCCATCAGCTGCCTTATGCAAAATATTCCATCCGTTGTGCCTCTTCCCTTCATAAATCCTAACTGTTCCTTCCCTATTCTCACTTCCTCTCTCAGCCTGCTATCTATTATTCTTTCCAAAATCTTCAACGTGTGAGACATTAGTTTTATTCCTCTATACTGCATTCCTGGACATCACCTTTACCTTTAAATATAGGTATTAATATGCTTTCCCGCCATTCTTCTGGTATCTTTTCCTGTTCAAATATTTTTACCATCAGATCATACAAGATGTCTACCCCTTCCTCTCCTAAGGGTTTCCAAACTTCGACTGGGATTAAGTCAGGTCCTGTTGCCTTCCCATTCCTCATTCTTTTTAAGGCTCGTATCACTTCATCCCTAGATATCCCCATTACCATCCCATGTTTACTTGTCCATCCTCTCTTACAAGTCTTTCATTTTCTTCATTTAGCAATTGTTCGAAATAATCTTTCCATCTTTTCAGGATGTCTTCTAACATATTAACGTCTACAATGAAATTTGATTTTTGACCTCGTAATACATTGCCAAGTATAGTTTATATACTTACAGTTGTGTATATATAAGTATTTTTATGTATATTTTTTTTCACTATTCTACACTAAAGGTTAATGCATATTCTATAATCAGTTATAATTTTTTATGGAGGATATCAATTTTTACCTTTGTTTTAAAATAATTTATTTTACTAAATTCATAAATTTTCTGACATGCATCTCAAACCAAATTCATCATAGCGCTGAATAATCCTTTAGATTCCAGTGCTTTGATTCAAGCCTAAATTCCATTATTTCATTCCATTCCCCTTCGACAGCTTCTGAACGCTTCCATTTACGAAGTCTAGAGGTATTGGTGGAATTCTTATAACACCATTGATGAATACTGTGGCAATGTTTATTGAAAACTTTTGGAACACCAGCACAAATGTTATCCAACCTATCATTGTCATTTTCCGCAGACTGGCGTCGCAGCTGAATGTGGCTGTTATTGTCTTAAAGCTAGTTTCAGACAATGGCCTGACCATTTTTTGTCTGATACATGAGAATATTGTATGACGCTCACTAAATCACTTTGCTTTTTCTTTCTTCCTTTTTAACTTTGACAGTCCAAAAGGCTTTTCATCTGACGTTTTATTCTTGACCATCACCAAAGTAATTCATGCCAACCATGCCAACCAGCTGAAATTAGAAAGAGGACATCCACCAGGTCATTTTTGTATATAATTTGGATTCCTGTTGTAACAGTTGAAGAAGATATGGCTGTTTATATATCTCCTAACCTAAAATTTGACTCGAAACAAACGGTGCACCTCCAACTTTAACATGAGCTGGTTGGTACACTCACCCACCAATGATCCAACTGCAGACAGTCAGATTCATGATTGCTGATGTGTACCCTGTCTAAAAATACTAGTCTCTGAAAATCCCTGCGAGGGAGGGTTTCAACCAATGGCCCATGGCTTAAGTGTATTGTAGGCATATATATATTGGGTTGTGGTCTTGTCGAATTCTTTGTAATTCACCCAGACATTGTCGGGTTAAGAGGCCATTTATATTCCATTGAATAATTTCATATTCCATTAATGGGAGGAATTGGTGTTAAATTCTGTAAATTGATTGCCAATTTTACTTTGTGTTGAAGTTTATATGCATTTGAATTGATTTGCGGTTTTTTAATTGTTGCATTTGTATGTTGATAATTAGATTCAGCAGTTGTTTGTTTTTCATAATTAAATATTAATGAGTACTTTTTATTTTATAATTTCTTTTTTGTATTTTTAAGGATTCAGAACATAATTAATTCTCATGGTAGTGTTTTAAAGGGCATTTTTGTAATTTAATAAAATTGCGTATACAATTTTGTATTGTCCTCTGTCTTGGTGATTAGTTGGTTATAAATACCTGTGAAGTACTCATTACAACCACAAGATGAAGCATGTTTGGTGGTGTTAGTTATTGCTTCAGTTTCTTTGATCATAGCATTTGATCTGTTAGCTTTAGAAATTTCTGATTTTGAAGTTCTTTTTGTCTTTTTCAGTAGTGATAAGGAATGTTGGTTTGAGGGGTTATTTGCTTTATTGTTATTAGTGGGATATTTGGGTCTTGTGGATGGTTGGGGTGTGATAGGTTATATTTTGGTTTGGTTTAATGGCATGATTTTCATTAGTATTATATTAGGGAATGCTGTCCTTAGTACATATTGTCCTTAGAGAATTGTAATGAGTGATTAATTGATTTTCACTGTCCAAATGTTGGTTTTATGATTGAGACTGAGCATAATTGTGTATTTCCGCATGTGATGAGGTTAATAGTGTCTTTTTTTTCTTTCTTTTTTTAATGTCCTCCTGGTGTAGCTGGAGTTTCTTTGAATTGATTGTGATTTTCAACGTTTAATTTTTTTCCCCCTAAGTGGCGTTCATTCAAGTGTTCTTTTCTTTTTGTCAATTCGATGATTATTTGATTCCTATATCCTTTTTCTTGGATATTTGAATCTTCAATGTTAGTACTAGTGGTATTGGTGAATATGATATACTTATTTTCAGGTTTAGTATCATTGATATGAGAATTAGTTTGTATGCTTGTATTAGCTTGTCTGTTATTAATGTAATCAATATTTCTTTTTTTTTAGTTACATTGAGAAAGCGTGGATAGATGGATTATTGACTCCTCTTACTTTTAGCTCGAGTCAAGCTTCTTAGACTGACATCCCTGCTCTATTTATTAAAAATTGAAGCTTGTGATATACTGATAAAAGCAGCATTCCTTAGATTGCAGGGATAGTCCACAGTTGATACATTTTGGGGATTTACATTTCCAATCAGTGGTATGGGTGTCTGATACGCTGACTGCACATAGTCTTAATACAGCATTTTTTGTATGCATTCATACTTTGAACATTGAGTGCACTGAATTGTCCAAAGTTAAGTACGTATATCTTAGTTTTACCAGACCAATGAGCTGCTTAACAGCTCTCTTAGGGCTGGCCCAAAGGATTAAATATTTTTATGTGGCTAGGAACCAATTGGTCACCTAGCAGTGGGACCTACAGCTTATTGTGGGATCCGAACCACATTATATCGAGAAATGAATTTCTATCACCAGAAATAAATTCCTCTGATTCCGCGTTGGCCGAGCCGAGAATCGAACTTCGGACCACCGGATTGGCAGCAGGGAGCGAAAACCACTCGTCCAACAAGGAACTACAGAATTGTCCAAGAATTTTTATTTCAAGTGGGAGATCTTGGCCTGTAAATTGTATTTTTGCACAATTAATTTGTCTATTTTTGTTTTTCTTGCTTGGAATTGGGTAGTATACTTCTAAAACCCAATCCACAAGGTCAAGCTTTGCCCAACAAACTTTGTTTGATGTGACGTCAGAAGCGGGAAAAGTCAGAGCCTTATCCGCCGTTTCTCCGCTTCTGACGTCACACTAAACAGAGTTCGTCAAGTGCTCAACAGTGTGGGCGAGTCTTAAGTTATGGATATTACTGTAGTATATTAATTTGAGGGAGTCAAGTATGAAGTGTTTTGACCGATTATGAAATTTAAGTCTTGAAGACCAAGTGCCGGAACCCATCAGTTTTATTCAGAGCCCTAAGGAAAATGAAGTATATAAATTAGTATAAATTATGAATAAGCAAATTGATATTTTCGTGCCACTTATTTGTTATATTCAAAAAGGTGGTGGATTGTTTTTCAGTGGTTACTTGAAGTAACCATTAATTTTCTTTAATATTGACATTCCATTTCTTGTGTTGGACATATGTTCAATAATTTGTTTTCAAGTATTGCTGTAGATTTTATTTTCAGCTTCGAGTACTAGAAATCTTGACCAGTTATCTGGTCCAAAAAGATGATCAAACTGCACCAGTGTTTGAATAAGTTGATAATCTATATTTCTTTCTCAACCCTACCTGTGGGTTATCTGTGTATCAGCTTTGTTTCTTTTCTCTCTAATGAATGGTTCCATTGTTATAATGTTTGAATCTACTAATTGGTTTTTACTTTTTGTGAATTCCTATGGACCCTGATGGGTGTTCGGGATCGGATCATTTACTTGGAACTGGATGTTCCTTTGCTGCATTATTATCACCTGTTACTGACGGAGGGAGATTCAGGGATACACTTCCAATGGTCATCAACTGTGCCACAATTTGTCCATCAATGGGCCCAGGGGTACTTAAATTTTTATGTTTACTTATAAAAATATTGAGAGAAAAAATGGAAAAGATATAATTTTTTTTCTTGCAGTTATTCTTTCACCAGTGGCACAAGCGAGAAATGTTTGCATGCCTACCCTACCAAAAAAGGGGATGGCATAACATGATTAGTATGGCCCAAGTGTAAGCAATATCCCGCTTAGTAGGACTAAAAGTATTATGATAATACGTACAATTATCCCCATCCTAATCAAATTATGGGCAAACCAGACAGAATGCCAAGAGATGTTCCCAGAAACAGGGCCCCTGGAATCCGTGGTCCAGCTCCACAGAATAGTTCTGCCAGAAAAAACAGGTCAGAACATTGTTGGGAAAGATGATGGATCTACCACAGTTCTCACTATTTAGCTTCTGATTTAACTTTACTGCAAGCTATGACATGTTTTCTTATTTATTACAATTGGGAAATTTTGACAAAAGTGGAAAAATCTACAAATATAATGAGACTCTTAGGGTCAAAGCTGGGAAGAAATTCCTGAGGTTCGAGAGTGCCCTCACCAAATCAAGGTGGTCCCAAAATGAGGGGTACTTGTAGACCAATTGTGTAAAAAGCAAGCTGACAGCAAACTTCTTATTGATCATGCCAACACTGAAGTAGCTTTGCCACCAACCAAGAAAAGGTACAAGTATGTCAATCAATGCCTGGAGAAGTATGATACCATTTGGTTCTTGAATATCTGCGTGTCATTGCTCACGATTTATAGAATCACTGACTAGATTAATTTTTTTGGTTTCAGATTTGATTTAATAAAATAAAATATATAATGTCTGGTAGACACAATGTCCAGCAAGCAAACTGTCCAACCATGCATGACACCCACAAAGGAAAGAAACTGGAGAGCCTGCAGTAAGAACCAGGTGCTACTGTGGCTAAGAACACTGAAAAAGCTAGGTCAACTTAGGGCACATGGCTAACAGGCCTACGCAATAGGATTTGGTTCACCTAGTCGGTGACAGCTGAAGCACTCTTGTAAGAAACTCCATTCATGAAAATTGAGACTACCTTAAGAGATTCTGACTTTCATGATAAGGATCTCCTTCCATAAGTGTGATCTTTTACATTTAATCATGAAGGTATCCTTATCTCTTGGTAACAATAGCATTCAGGATTATGATCAGCATCCATAGGGATACTTTATTAGTTTGTCAACATTTTTTTTTTAAGTTTGTCATATAATTCTTATATATTTATGGAACCACTCTTATTACTGGATAATTTTTTATGCTCATTCCCTGCACAGAAAAAATCATTAAAAAAATAAAAACTTGTGTAAGAAGGGGCACAATTTTTTTTTTAAAACGCTTTATTTTAAACTTTTAGCACATATTTTAAGTGTATGCCAAACACTACTCTGCAGTAAGAAAAGAGTTAAACTGACCACCATCTATTTGAAACTTCCTACAAAAAACACTTCACAAACGGCACCTTATTTCACACAACTACACTGTACGTACTAGAATCTAATGTTCAAGGAGTCCAGAAACACATTAAAATTACAGCCCATAATCTCAAAAGTTTCTTACAAACAAATTGCACACTGAATCACATAATTGCTGAAAGCTAAGGTATAGTTTACAAATAGCAAAAATGTATTAATGTAAACATTAATTGCACATATTAACCACTAAAATTTGACCTTATGAAAAAATTTAGGCCAAACATAACCCTCTGAGAAAGGGTGACAAAGGAGGCGATTCATCAAGACTTAACTGGGTGGGGAAAACTATTGTCAATGTACATTATCTTAAAAATTCAGAGCTAGGTTTTCTAAGCGAAATAAATTAAGTTCATCATGCAACAAAATAGATCTAAGCGAAATAAATTAAGTTTACCATGCAACAAAATAGAGATAACACCAAGTCCTGTAAGTATCTCCTCCTCACTCTGTCCTATCACAATTATATAAACTGAATTCATCTTAGCAAACTGAAAAATCTGAGGCTTCATTTCATTAAAACATGGCAAATGGTATATCTGCCAATGCCTGGAACCAAACACTACTGTTAAGAAAGTCTACTTCAATCCACACTTAATCCTTTATTTCCAATTTTTTTTTTATCACTATTGTAATTTTCTTTTCACAATCTACATTACCAAAAGCGCACTGCTGAGTGTGGAACCTAAGAATTTAACCACAGTATGGAAAAACACATGACTAAGAACTCTTTATATCAACTTGTTTCTTACTACTGTAAGATAAAAAAAATAAAATGCTATAAATAATGCAATCCACAATTTTTTTTTGTCCTTAATGCTGAGATTCAAACTTATCACATGGGCATCAATGACATCAGAAAGTCTAAAAAAAAATGTCTACTTCAATAACTTACATAATAACCCAACAACAAATAAATTAAAATTGTTTATGCCAAGTTATAATATCACTTGTAATTTTAAATAGCTTGAATTTTTTGGACAATGTTGAACTTGAAACAAAGCACTATTGTAATCTAAATGAACAAAAGAATGTGCAATGCAAGATGATATTCTAATATTTAAAAAGTAAAAGAGAAGAACCTTGAAGCCCTCGAGAAGTCTCCGACAAATTTCAGCTATTATACTATTATATTAATTCTTTAATCCAGAGTTAAAAACAAGCAAGAATTTATATCTTAAGGAATAAATGTAATCCTGTGAGTTAATCTAAGAACTTTAAAAGGTCTTCTCAAAATGGTATATCAGAATAAACAATGCACAACTCCTACCAATTCAAAGGTTTCAAGAAACAAACTAGTCCAAAGAATAGGCTCTAAACATTTAGTCCAATTGTTAATCAAATTCTACTTATTGACTACTGATTACTTATTGTAGTCTACAACATGGGCTGAATTTTAATTACTTTAGTACCAAGAATTCTAAATCTACAATAAGAAAATACTACCTATACTAATAATTTAGATGTCCAATAGACACTGTAGACAATTCAACAATGTAGACACTCAATGTTAACAACAGCAAATAAAGTTAAAGACGACTCAATATGCTGTACTCAAGAATAATGGCCAGATCAATGTTTAAAGTCCAAATAACCAGTTTAGGATTGAAAAGTTGTTCTTCAATAATTGAAACAGCAAGGTTAAATGACTTATTTCCCTGGCATGCTTTACCTCTAGGTTATGCATGGAACATCTAATGTTTGTTAGGTACAGTTTTAGAGTGGTTAAAAATTTAGTAGCTGTGTGAGAGATCTTGTAACAAAGATACTCTTCCACATAACGGGTACTGTACTGCAGGCAGTGCCGACAGATTCGTTGTAGCATCTCGTTCAAACTAGCTGTCCAACTACTTTAATTTCATCTTACTGCAATTTTCCATCTTAAATAATAAAAATAATAAAAAATAAAGTTTAAATAATTTCATCTCTAGTGACTTGAATTAATTGGCTGCATTATAAATATGGATATATGCTTATATTCATGATCTAACTACATAGTATAAGATTTTTTGCATACCTGAAAAATTTTATTTACTCTGAGAGCAATAATACCTGAATTTCATATGGTGGGCTATCCTGTATCTAACAAGAAATTTATCTTACACTGCATGTTAAAAAATATGAATACAATCTGGATTATTAGCGTGGTTATAATAAATATATGTCACCCTCCGGAATAAAACATCAATATCTTTAAAAGTTATCCTTCTGAAATTGTGGCTAATTTTCAAAACCCTTCAAAAAATCTGAAAGGTTTCTGGAAAGTCCTATTTTCTTGATCATATCGTTCCTTTGATTCTACAACTGTAAATCTTACATTAAAAACACCTGTGATTTCAATGTTTTACTATTGACCTCAAATGCCCCTAATATCAACTGTTTTAGGGAAAAAACTGCAAATGTGCATAAAAACCCTAATTAAAAAGAGGAAAGAAAGCACCTATCATAATGATTCTAAACAGTTTATATGAAAAACTGTATTTGTTGACAACTGACATTTTTCACAATATAGTTCGTATTTGTTGACAACTTACATTTCTTGCGATACAGTTCTCATCTCACAAAGGTATCTTAACAGCTAAAAGCACCAAATACCCTTGAGCTCTAATGGTTTATTTTATCTGAACTAAGGAAACCTAAGTTTAAGAGCGATATTCACCAAAAAAACTGAATAGGTGAGTATTTTAAGCAGACTTTTAATTAACAAAATACTGTAGTACTAACATGTATACCCAAAATATAAATACACAAGTACTACAGACTTTCATATTGGCCTACCATTTAATATATAAATATTGTCATTTATCACCAGGATCAAAGATGAAAGATCATCCAAAATATAAAAATAAATTTCTATTAGCTAGTTAACATAATCCAAAGGATGAATCTGTTTGGACATGAGATGATATGGAATGAGGAACGCTTGGCCAGAAAAGCAGTAAATATGGAAGTAGCATGACAAAGACCTTTAAGACAGACCAGGAAATCATGGAAAAAGGGACAGAGGGCCTAACCCTGATGGCAGTTCAGAGAAAGTAAACAAGACAGGACAGTAGAGAGAACTAAAATATTTCACATTTAAAAATGTAAGGGGAAAAATTGACATAAAATGTTTATGATGATGACAAACTAATCCGAAAACTTTTTAACAATTTGAAGATTGATTGATTGTGTCTATTAACACTGGCATCACAAAAAAACAATTTGAGGAATAAAAGAGCTCATAATAACTATGTTGTAGAAAACCAATACTTAAGGCTACAGAATTACAAAATATATACGTAATTATAATTGCCCTAAAATCTATCTGGGTCTTATAAACATGAGAACATTTTCAAGATATAACATCTATTACATCCGTACTTGTGTAACTAAACTCTCCCTACTGAGTAAAAGTGGCTTATTTCTTTTCTCCAAAGCAGGTAACCATAACTAGTACTGTAGAAAATTTATATATGAGGGATCATATAATAAACAGCATGTTTACAACTCAAAATTTAAGAAATAGGTAGCATCATACATAAATTGTGCATAAGTACACACCCTACAAAAAAAACAAATGAAATGCATTTAAAATTTTTCAAAATTACAAATATACCCCTATCTTGCCAACTGCCATGGTTATCTTTGCCAAATTTTCTGTTATTACCAAGTCTATAAGTTGAAGAAAATAAATTTTTTTTTTCAATTTACAATGGCACAATCAATATATAGTATGGTCAAACCGAGATGTACAGTTGAGTTTTCATTTGCATATTTCAGGGGTAGGAATTGTGGGGGGAAAAAAAGTAATACAGTGAGGACTACGAGTGAGAAGCCCCTTGCTTAAGTGTTTTTGCCAATTAACAGATAGCCATAAGAGTAATATTTGCTGCATCAGTTCTCAGCAATTTTTTTACAAAGTCAAGTTCCAGAATCTATGAAAGTGCAAAATCCCCTCTAAAAATGCTTGTAACTGTCAAATACCCTGTACCCTTAAACTGCCTATTTTAACATGTTAGTTCACTGCCTAAATTAATACAAAAAAAGCTAATTAGTTATTTTAGAGATATGGTCCATAAAAAATTCACAAATTGGTGAAATATGTTCCACAAAAATCTGCAATAAAGTGAAGTGTAAAAAAGTGGGGATCTACTTTGATGTAAAATATGATAAAGCACAGAGCACATTAGATAAAGACTTAATTCTTTGTATCAATTTATTTGTTTCTACTGACTCGCATTATCTTAACCCAAGATGCCTTACACCATGTAGCATCCTTATTCCTTGTCCATTACTCACTTTTCAGCATCCTTTGATGGTGCTACACAACAAAGAATTTTACAGTATAACCTACACCTTGAAGGTAGAACTGAACTGACTGTTTATTGTGCGGATAAATTTTTATAATCAATTATGGCTGTTAGGGTAGGTATACAATTTGCTTTTTGAAAGGGCCTGGGGATTAGGGGTCTAAACAATTGGATATGTCAAGTTACTTAAAGTGTCCAGCGCCTTGAAGGTTTTAGTCAAGACTGCCCTAGCAGGCTTTTGACAATACACAAATAGTACTGAAATTTAGCTGACAGGCTTAAACCTCAACTTCTGTTAGTGAATGCCCCACTGTAACATTATTATGCAGTTTATCGAACAACTTCTTTTAGTGAATGCCCCACTGTAACATTATTATGCAGTTTAGCAAAAACAGAGTTAAAAATTCTTAATCATAAGATACTTGATATGAAGAAATCTAAATTGGAAAGAATATGTAATGGTTACTGTAGACTAAGCTTCTTCTAACATGAACAGAGATCTCTGAAGCCAACAAATTAAAACACACTGATAAAGAATGAAGACAACTAGGGACTAAGATTGACATCATGATCATGCAGTTAGTAAGCCAAACAGTTTCTGTGCCAATTCCCTTGAGTTAGGCAGTAATTAATTTTTTGCTCAGTGCATTTTGGAAAAGGCTTCTCAAAATAAACAATAAACTTTAATTTGAACAACAGAGAAACCTAACATCTCTCTTCACCTTCACATTACATGTACAACTGACAGCACAGTTGTCACAACTGAGAAAACTGATATCATGATAAATACTGTGGTACATACATAATGTGTAGTGCACGCCTCAAAACATGGGTATTATAGTAAATAGGTTTAGTGTGCCATGGAAAGCAGCAGTCATCCAGACAGCCCTGATTACTTGAAATTAGACAGGTAATGAACATTAAAATTTGCAAGAGTATCTTAAACCATGTTCAGTGACACATGCTACACAAAGATTCAATTAACATTAAAAATCTTGCCAATTGATTATATATATAAAAAAATGCCTTTGCATTAAAACTGAAAACATAAGCAACTAGCAAAATACTTTGGTGAATATGTAGTAGTTAGCCTTATAAAAACTTCTCGGAATGAGGAACACTACCCATGAGCTGCATTTCAATGTTGTAATTCGTAATTAAATTACCATTCATTGTTTATTTTATGTATTCACAAACTGCAGAACAGTTTCAAGTTTTGTGTACGTATAAAATGAGCCTGCTTTAATAATGCATATTGTACTGGGGACAAGTGGGATTTTGGTTACTAATTTTGCATTTAACCTTTCATATTAATCATATAATTCCCCACTTGTAACTTTACTATTCATCTAATTATCAATATTCAATAACAGCTTTGATCTCGATACTTTCCTTTTCTATCACTGTTTTGACTATGCAAGTTCCCTATGCCTTATAAGTGCACTTACACAGCTTACTTGGGAAAGACAAATTAATAATCATCTCATTTAAATGACATTGTGGTTCAAATGTCATTGATGCTAATTTCAATAATTATAACTCCTTAGAAATTGTAGTGAATATAGACAGGAAATGCTTTCATTAATTCACTACGTATATATACAGATTGACAGGGTAATAATGTAAAATATTCAACACGAAATATGATAGTATCGTATTTTTCCTAGAAATGTACTGTGGAAAACCACCAATGCAAGATTTTTATATATCAGATTCAATCCACAAATACAGACTATTAAAAGAAAATTGATAGGTATCATTAAATAATGAAATGCCAGATATAAAATAATAAAAATGTCCTTCATCGAAACATATGGTAGATGATGGTAAGAAATATTAATGCCTTCCCTATACGTATTGGCTCTATGTAATGCAAACTTAAACCTAATTCATTACGGAAGATACAGAGACCTAAAGATCTCTTTCGAGAATGCCATGAAAGAGGGGAAAAACAGGCTATTTCATGTAGCCTTTAAATTATAGATGCCACCTAATCACAACCTTCACAATTTTTCCTCATTACAACATACAAAAATACAAAACTACTGAATAAATATTACACAATATTTAAAGTTTCAGGAAAATATTGTAAAATATATACAGGCTTTAATTGAAAGCAGAAAATATATATCATGATATATGAGATCTGTTCAGAAAGTAGCTGACCTTAAAAGTTTGAACTCTCCTCCTCCTCAACAGAGGCCACTTCTTGACACATGAATCCAGCATTCTTTCCCCAGCGTGAAACACTTTAACCTTGCTTTTGAGTTAAGAGGAGACCATAAT